>NC_069502.1:1175656763-1175709263 GCF_027579735.1 Bombina bombina
CCACTCCAGAGGTTGAGAACATATAAAGCGACAAACATGTCACAAACGTACAATGCAGAGGGCAGAAAATGACGTGGGAAATGGCCCAGAAACAAATATACAGACAAGCTTGCAGACATCTTATACACACACATTCTAGAGATGTTACCAACTTAAAAATATATACTTCTGTCTAAACAAAGTTCATGAGCAAAACAAAGCAACATATACACACAGAGGGGGCTATGGCATCTCTGAGCCACTATCAGTAGATGCACCCCAAGGCTCAGTGTTTGGCCCCTGAATTTTTCTACCTATACATCCCCAATGAAAAACACTCATTATGGTTCCTGTGCTACATCACTGCTAATGATGTCCAAATTTGCCCCTCATCTCCTGACACCGCCCCCCTTGTAATCAACCAGATCACAACTGTCTCTTCAATTTACTTGTGGATATTCTCACTTTACTTTCACCTCAATATAATAAACACTGAACTCCTACTTCATTCCTCATTCCCCTTCATTCTTCCACACCTGCATTCTCACTTGTGGTGTGGTGCAAACTCTATAATCACCACTTTTACCAAGGGCTCTTCCTGTTTGTACCAAGGGCTCTTCCTGTTTGTACCAAGGGCTCTTCCTGTTTGTACCAAGGGCTCTTCCTGTTTGTACCAAGGGCTCTTCCTGTTTGTACCAAGGTCTACTTAATTGAGTCACATTAGACTCTGTTGTATCCTTTATAACCCCACTCATATCCATGTCCTTTACAAACCCTTCCAGTCTTATTATTTAACATCCAGAGTTTTTATGCGTTTTTTTTACCTAAAACACTAACAAAATATTAATAAAATCCCTTGTCTTGTTTTGATTAATTTAAAGAGCTGTTATGCTGAAAAATGACATGCTCTAATTAGAAAATGTCATTTTCTCACTAACAGCCCTGTTAATCTGTGTTTGAACTATGCAAATGTGGTACTTTAATCATGTGTTGAACTCATTTATGGAGGTTAAACACATAGACCTGTAGAGTTTTCAGTGCTAAAATTACATGAGTTAGGTCATATAATTTCTGTTTTACTATAATGACCCTTTAAATATCTGCCTCTCTCTACTCCAATCCATCTTGAAGGCTTCTGCTAGAATCTAACCCAAAAAGCTCACTATGGCCAACGATAATTTCCATTCTTATTTCCAGACACGGAAACAGTCTTCGCCTATCTCTCCTGTTTCCTTAGTGGAACTCTTTACCTTGTTCTATCAGACCATCTTCCTTGCTTTGCAGCTTCAAGTGCTCCATTAAAGGGACATAATACTCATATGCTAAATCACTTGAAACTAATGCAGTATAACTGTAAAAAATAGACAGGAAAATATCACCTGAGCATCTCTATGTAAAAAAGGAAGATATTTTACCTCGCAATCTCCTCAGCTCAGCAGAATAAGTTCTGTGTAAAAAGTTATAATTCAGCTGCTGCCCAGCTACAGGTAAAAAAAAATACAAAATGAAGAAATGAACAGCAGACAATCAGCATCAGCAGTGCTGAGCTCATGAACTCTTTTACTGTGATCTCATGAGATTTCATAGTAAACTTCCTTAAACTGAATAGGGAAATAACATGAGAGTGCACAAGGCTCAATCCCTTAGCTGTCCCGGGACAGACATACGGATTTGCTGCTTAGAAGTCCTTTACAATGGGATGTGGCTACTGAGGAATTTTTGAGGTAAAATATCTTTCTTTTTTACATAGAGATGTTCAGGTGATAGTTTCTAATCAGCTTTTTACAGCTATGCTGCATCACTTTCAAGTGTTTCAACATTTGGGTATCATGGCTCTTTAAAACTCATCTCTTCAATGTCACCACAACTATTAGCCATTCTCAGATAACGTGCACCTTTTGTCTCATTCAACCAAATCCTCTTGATTCAAAGCTTTTTGAAGGGGGGGAAAAAGCCCAACTCCTTCTGTACCAATATATAATGTTAAAGGGATACTAAACCCAACTTTTTTCTTACATGATTCATATAGAGCATGCAATTTCAAGCAACTTTCTAATTTACTCCTATTATTCATTTTTATTTGTTCTCTTGCCATCTTTATTTGAGAAGGCAGAAATCTAAGTTTAGGAGTCGGCCCATTTTAGGTTCAGCACCATGGAAAGTGCTTGCTGATTGGTGTTACATTTAGCCACCAATCAGAAAGCGCAACCCAGGTGCTGAACCAAAAATGGGCCAGCTCCTTAGCTTAGATTCCTGCTTTTTCAAATAAAGATAGCAAAAGAACATGAAGAAATTATCTGTATCATGAAATAAAAAAATTGGGTTTAGTATCCCTTTAAGTCTGTCACTTTTGAAAGTGTACTGCATTATATTGCTATAAATGTCATATATGTTGTCACCCCAAATATTCTAGATCTTCCTACTTTAAAAAAAACAAAAGGTTTGTTGGATTGTCATAGATTATTTGAGAACATATGCACCATATTTTATATTAACAGAGATGAGTTTTAAAGTAAATGTTTTTTAAAGAGAATATAAAAATGTAAAAGCTAAACATAAATATCGTATCTGCCTTGAACATGTGGAATAAAGGCAGTGACAGATTTAATAGTAGTTGTTTAAAATGCTATAAAATACAGAATACTGATTTGCTCCAGGACCATAAGGCATAAATACCTAGAAAACTAAAAGCTAATGTTAGTTAAAGCACCATTACATGCATGATAAGCCAAGGAGATATTTATAACTTAAAAGGACAGTCAAGTAAAATTAAACTTTGATGATTCAGATAGGGCATAGAAATTTAAACAACTTTCCAATTTACTTTTATCATCAAATTTGCTTTGTTCTCTTGGTATTCTTTGTTGAAAGCTAAAGGTAGGTAGGCTCATAAAATGATTTCTAAGCCATTGAAAGCCGCCTCTAATCTCAGTGAATTTTAAAGTTTTTCACAGTTAGACAGTAGTGCTAGTTCATGTGTGCCATATAGATCCCATTGAGTTATTTATGAGTCAGCACTAATTAGCTAAAATGTAAGTTTGTCAAAAGAACTTAAATAAGGGGGCAGTCTGCAGAGGCTTAGATACAAGGTAATCAGACAGGTAAAAAACATAATTTATGCTTACCTGATAAATTCCTTTCTTCTGTAGTGTGATCAGTCCACGGGTCATCATTACTTCTGGGATATTACTCCTCCCCAACAGGAAGTGCAAGAGGATTCACCCAGCAGAGCTGCATATAGCTCCTCCCCTCTACGTCACTCCCAGTCATTCGACCAAGGACCAACGAGAAAGGAGAAACCAAGGGTGTAGTGGTGACTGGAGTATAATTTAAAAAAAAAATATTTACCTGCCTTAAAAAACAGGGCGGGCCGTGGACTGATCACACTACAGAAGAAAGGAATTTATCAGGTAAGCATAAATTATGTTTTCTTCTGTTAAGTGTGATCAGTCCACGGGTCATCATTACTTCTGGGATACCAATACCAAAGCAAAAGTACACGGATGACGGGAGGGATAGGCAGGCTCTTTATACAGAAGGAACCACTGCCTGAAGAACCTTTCTCCCAAAAATAGCCTCCGAGGAAGCAAAAGTGTCAAATTTGTAAAATTTGGAAAAAGTATGAAGCGAAGACCAAGTTGCAGCCTTGCAAATCTGTTCAACAGAGGCCTCATTCTTAAAGGCCCAAGTGGAAGCCACAGCTCTAGTAGAATGAGCTGTAATTCTTTCAGGAGGCTGCTGTCCAGCAGTCTCATAGGCTAAACGAATTATGCTACGAAGCCAAAAAGAAAGAGAGGTAGCAGAAGCCTTTTGACCTCTCCTCTGACCAGAGTAAACGACAAACAGGGAAGACGTTTGTCGAAATTCCTTAGTTGCCTGTAAGTAAAACTTTAGGGCACGAACTACATCCAGATTGTGCAGAAGACGTTCCTTCTTTGAAGAAGGATTTGGACACAAAGAAGGAACAACAATCTCTTGATTGATATTCCTGTTAGTGACTACCTTAGGTAAGAACCCAGGTTTAGTGCGCAGAACTACCTTATCCGAATGAAAAATCAAATAAGGAGAATCACAATGTAAGGCCGATAACTCAGAGACTCTTCGAGCCGAGGAAATAGCCATTAAAAATAGAACTTTCCAAGATAACAACTTTATATCAATGGAATGGAGGGGTTCAAACGGAACACCGTGTAAAACGTTAAGAGCAAGGTTTAAACTCCATGGCGGAGCAACAGTTTTAAACACAGGCTTAATCCTGGCCAAAGCCTGACAAAAAGCCTGAACGTCTGGCACTTCTGACAGACGTTTGTGTAACAGAATGGACAGAGCTGAGATCTGTCCCTTTAATGAACTAGCAGATAAACCCTTTTCTAAACCTTCTTGTAGAAAAGACAATATCCTAGGAATCCTAACCTTACTCCAAGAGTAACCTTTGGATTCACACCAATATAGGTATTTACGCCATATCTTATGGTAAATCCTTCTGGTAACAGGCTTCCTAGCCTGTATTAAGGTGTAAATAACTGACTCAGAAAACCCACGTCTTGATAAAATCAAACGTTCAATTTCCAAGCAGTCAGCTTCAGAGAAGTTAGATTTTGATGTTTGAAAGGACCCTGTATCAGGAGATCCTGTTTCAGAGGTAGAGACCAAGGTGGACAGGATGACATGTCCACCAGGTCTGCATACCAAGTCCTGCGTGGCCATGCAGGTGCTATTAGAATCACTGATGCTCTCTCCTGTTTGATTCTGGCAATCAATCGAGGAAGCATCGGGAAGGGTGGAAACACATAAGCCATCGTGAAGTCCCAAGGTGCTGTCAGGGCATCTATTAGGACTGCTCCTGGATCCCTGGATCTGGACCCGTAACGAGGAAGCTTGGCGTTCTGTCGAGACGCCATGAGATCTATCTCTGGTTTGCCCCAACGTCGAAGTATTTGGGCAAAGACCTCCGGATGAAGTTCCCACTCCCCCGGATGGAAAGTCTGACGACTTAAGAAATCCGCCTCCCAGTTCTCCACTCCCGGGATGTGGATTGCTGACAGGTGGCAAGAGTGAGACTCTGCCCAGCGAACTATCTTTGATACTTCCATCATTGCTAGGGAGCTCCTTGTCCCTCCCTGATGGTTGATGTAAGCTACAGTCGTGATGTTGTCCGACTGAAACCTGATGAACCCCCGAGTTGTCAACTGGGGCCAAGCCAGGAGGGCATTGAGAACTGCTCTCAATTCCAGAATGTTTATTGGCAGGAGACTCTCCTCCTGACTCCATTGTCCCTGAGCCTTCAGAGAATTCCAGACGGCACCCCAACCTAGAAGGCTGGCGTCTGTTGTTACAATTGTCCAGTCTGGCCTGCTGAATGGCATCCCCCTGGACAGATGTGGCCGAGAAAGCCACCATAGAAGAGAATTTCTGGTCTCTTGATCCAGATTCAGAGGAGGGGACAAGTCTGAGTAATCCCCATTCCACTGACTTAGCATGCATAGTTGCAGTGGTCTGAGGTGTAAGCGAGCAAATGGCACTATGTCCATTGCCGCTACCATTAAGCCGATTACCTCCATGCATTGAGCCACTGACGGGTGTTGAATGGAATGAAGGGTGCGGCAAGCACTTTGAAGTCTTGTTAACCTGTCCTCTGTCAGGTAAATCTTCATTTCTACAGAATCTATAAGAGTTCCCAGGAAGGGAACTCTTGTGAGTGGAACGAGTGAACTTTTCTTTTCGTTCACCTTCCATCCATGTGACCTTAGAAAAGCCAGTACTAACTCTGTATGAGACTTGGCAGTTTGAAAGCTTGAAGCTTGTATCAGAATGTCGTCTAGGTACGGAGCTACCTAAATTCCCCGCGGTCTTAGTACCGCCAGAAGAGCACCTAGAACCTTTGTGAAGATTCTCGGAGCTGTAGCCAATCCGAATGGAAGAGCTACAAACTGGTAATGCCTGTCTAGAAAGGCAAACCTTAGATACCGGTAATGATCTTTGTGAATCGGTATGTGAAGGTAAGCATCCTTTAAATCCACTGTGGTCATGTACTGACCTTCTTGGATCATGGGTAAAATTGTCCGAATAGTCTCCATTTTGAATGATGGAACTCTTAGGAATTTGTTTAGGATCTTTAAATCCAGGATTGGTCTGAAAGTTCCCTCTTTTTTGGGAACCACAAACAGATTTGAGTAAAACCCCTGTCCCTGTTCCGACCGTGGAACTGGATGGATTACTCCCATTAACAATAGTTCTTGTATGCAGCGTAGAAACGCTTCTTTCTTTGTTTGGTTTGTCGACAACCTTGACAGATGAAATCTCTCTCTTGGAGGAGAGTATTTGAAGTCCAGAAGGTATCCCTGAGATATTATCTCTAGCGCCCAGGGATCCTGGACATCTCTTGCCCAAGCCTGGGCGAAGAGAGAAAGTCTGCCCCCCACTAGATCCGATCCCGGATCGGGGGCCCTCAATTCATGCTGTTTTAGGGGCAGCAGCAGGTTTCCTGGCCTGCTTGCCCTTGTTCCAGGACTGGTTAGGTCTCCAGCCTTGTCTGTAGCGAGCACCAGATCCTTCTTGTTTTGGAGCAGTGGAAGTTGATGCTGCTCCTGCTTTGAAATTCCGAAAGGAACGAAAATTAGACTGTCTAGCCTTAGATTTGGCTTTATCTTGAGGCAGGGCGTGGCCCTTACCTCCTGTAATGTCAGCGATAATTTCTTTCAAACCGGGCCCGAATAAGGTCTGTCCCTTGAAAGGTATATTAAGTAATTTAGACTTAGAAGTTACATCAGCTGACCAGGATTTTAGCCACAGTGCTCTACGCGCCTGAATGGCGAATCCGGAATTCTTAGCCGTAAGTTTAGTTAAATGTACTACGGCTTCCGAAATGAATGAATTAGTTAGCTTAAGTATTCTAAGCCTGTCCAAAATGTCGTCCAGCGTAGCTGAACTAAGGTTCTCTTCTAGAGACTCAATCCAAAATGCCGCTGCAGCCGTGACCGGCGCAATGCATGCAAGGGGTTGCAATATAAAACCTTGTTGAACAAACATTTTCTTAAGGTAACCCTCTAACTTTTTATCCATTGGATCTGAAAAGGCACAGCTATCCTCTACCGGGATAGTGGTACGCTTAGCTAAAGTAGAAACTGCTCCCTCCACCTTAGGGACCGTTTGCCATAAGTCCCGTGTGGCGGTGTCTATTGGAAACATCTTTCTAAATATCGGAGGGGGTGAGAACGGCACACCGGGTCTATCCCACTCCTTAGTAATAATTTCAGTTAGTCTCTTAGGTATAGGAAAAACGTCAGTACTTGTTGGTACGGCAAAATATTTATCCAACCTACACATTTTCTCTGGTATTGCAACTGTGTTACAATCATTCAGAGCCGCTAACACCTCCCCTAGTAATACACTGAGGTTTTCCAGCTTAAATTTAAAATTTGAAATATCTGAATCCAATCTGTTTGGATCAGAACCGTCAGCCGCAGAATGAAGCTCTCCGTCCTCATGTTCTGCAAGTTGTGACGCAGTATCTGACATGGCCCTAGCATTATCAGCGCACTCTGTTCTCACCCCAGAGTGATCACGCTTGCCTCTTAGTTCTGGTAATTTAGCCAAAACCTCAGTCATAACAGTAGCCATATCTTGTAATGTTATTTGTAATGGCCGCCCAGATGTACTGGGCGCCACCATATCACGCACCTCCAGAGCGGGAGATGCAGGTACTGTCACGTGAGGCGAGTTAGTCGGCATAACTCTCCCCTCGTTGTTTGGTGAAATTTGTTCAATTTGTACAGATTGACTTTTATTTAAAGTAGCATCAATACAGTTAGTACATAAATTTCTATTGGGCTCCACTTTGGCGTTGGCACAAATAGTACAGGTCTCATCCTTTGAATCAGACATGTTTAACACACTAGCAAATAAACTTGCAACTTGGAATATTATTCAAGTAAAACACAATGAAAACGTACTGTGCTTTAAGAAGCACTGAAAGATATATAACAGTTGAAATCAATAAACTTTGAAAAACAAAACACAATTTAGCAAAGGTTTGTTCCCATTAGCAAAGAAAAACTAACCCTGATGGCATAAAAAAGTTAAAGAATAAACGTTTTTTATCACAGTCAACAATAATCTCACAGCTCTGTTAGATTACTTCCCTCAAACAAGCTTTGAAGACCCCTGAGTTCTGTAGGGATAAACCGGAACATGCAGGAAAAAGCAATGAGCTTCTGACTGAAATTTCTGATGCGTAGTAAAAGCGCCAAAAAAAGGTCCCTCCCCCTCACACACAACAGTGAGAGAGATCAGTAAACTGTCATAATTAGATCAAACAACTGCCAAGTGGAAAAATAGTGCCCAAACATTTCATTCACCCAGTACCTCAGAAAATGGAAACGCTTTTACATTCCAGCAAAAACGTTTAACATAAATTAAGAGTTATTAAAAAACCTGTTGCTTTGCAATTAGGCTAAAGTCTTATATACACAGTGTAATTCCAGTGAAGTACCATTCCCCAGAATACTCAAATGTTAAATATACATACATGATATTATGTCGGTATGGCAGGATTTTCTCATCAATTCCATTGTCAGAAAATAAAAACTGCTACATACCTCTTTGCAGATTAAACTGCCCGCTGTCCCCTGATCTGAAGTTTAACTCTCCTCAGATGGCCGAGAAACAGCAATATGATCTTAACAACTCCAGCTAAAATCATAGTAAAAACTCTGGTAGATTCTTCTTCAAATTCCACCAGAGAAGGAATAACACACTCCGGTGCTATTAAAAAATAACAAACTTTTGATTGAAGAAATAAAACTAAATAAAATCACCATAGTCCTCTCACACATCCTATCTAGTCGTTGGGTGCAAGAGAATGACTGGGAGTGACGTAGAGGGGAGGAGCTATATGCAGCTCTGCTGGGTGAATCCTCTTGCACTTCCTGTTGGGGAGGAGTAATATCCCAGAAGTAATGATGACCCGTGGACTGATCACACTTAACAGAAGAAAGTATATTTATATAACCATGTTGGTTATGCAAAACTGGGGAATGGATAATAAAGGGATTATCTATCTGTTTAAACAATAACATTTTTCAAGTAGACTGTCCCTTTAAGTTATAAGATGTTAAGATGCAATGAGAAAATATCTGAATATTGTTAGATGTTTGACACAATAGATATTTAGAATCATGTCTGCTTTAGTGCAAGATATTGGGAATATTTTATGTGTCAAAAGAAATAGCTGAGGATGCGTTTGATGTCATCCTCTGGGATTAGCTTCAAAGATTAGCCCACAGTCAAATAGCTGTATGTTTATTTGATGGTTTTTTTGCAACGGATGAAAGATGTCATAACTCCTATAGACTACGTATCAGATTGTTACCTTTCTTTGAAGCCACAGGGTTTAAGGTTTCTTCAGTTACAGATGACTCTGAGATCCCAGCTCTTTTGGATGTTACCAGCCCTGTTAAAGGAATTTAAAAAGAAGATTTTTTTTGTTTTGTTTTTCTTTTGAACGAAGATTATTTTTTTTCAGAACACTGGAAAGCAACTGTACTTTAGTTACAAAAAGAGGTATAGATCTAACTTCTTATGTATTTTCTCAGCCAGGTATAGAAATCTATTATAACACTTTTGTATGGTTTTGTATACCCATCAGTTTCATGTTTTTTTGTGATCTTATATAATCTTATTATATGAATGAACAGGGTCTGCTGGGTTACAAAAAACACCTGTAGTCATCTCTTAACACTCCTGTAGAAATGATCATGCTAATGTAAAGTCTTTTATTGAAATAGTTATTAAGCTCAATTGTGATCAAAGGATATGAAAGCATATAAATATACACACGGATGTGTGTGTGTTTGTGTGTGTGTGTGTGTGTGTGTGTGTGTGTGTGTGTGTGTGTGTGTGTATGTATGTATGTGTATATATATATATATATATATATATATATATATATATATATATATATATATATATATATATACACAAATGATGATAGGCAATCCTTTTGCTGTAAAACAGTCTTCTTTATTGGCTTAAATAAAACATAACAAAAAATATGTGCAAGACAACAGCGGTCTATAGAGGCTCTATAGACCGCTGTTGTCTTGCACATATTTTTTGTTATGTTGTATTCAAGCCAATAAAGAACACTGTTTTACAGCAAAAAGATCGCCTATCATCATTTGTTTATGCTACTTGTCTTCTGAGCTTGGAGGGGCCGGGAAGTCTGTGTGGATCTAAGCTGTTGACCCAGGCGTGTAAAGGGAGCGGATACACAGTACTTCAGCATACCACAGTGTCAGTTGGCGTCTGAAGACGAAGAAGTGGAGGTCGGGTGCCTTATCTCAAAAAAGCTGGAGCGTGCAGGATAAATTCCAACCCCAGGTAAGAGCCAGTGATGCACCGCAAAGGGGAGTACGCTCAGCGTTCCTGAAAGTGAACCTCTTCTGTATATATAGGACACAGCTGCATTTTGTTATGGGACATTGTTACACCGGAGGTACTATGAGATACACCCTGGATTGCATTCCTTCAATGTGTAGTAATACAGAGCACTAATTGCGTTGTTTCTTTATTCTGTGTGTGTGTGTGTGTGTGTGTGTGTGTATATATATATATATATATATATATATATATATGTAGGGTAAATAAGCACTCACTGGTCTTTAGTCATCAAAATATAGTGAATCTTTTTATTAAAGTGACGTTTCGGGACAAAATACAGTCCCTTCTTCTGACAAAAACCAGATGAGATGACTTAGTGGGCACTGTTTGGATGGGGCCTCTCTAGTGACTCTACCTTGAGATGTGTGTACAGATTTGTTTTTACAGTGTTATATGTTTTATTATTATTTTTTTATGTTTATGTTTTTTGGGTATGTTTTAATGTTACATATATTGACCTCCTATGGCTCGGGATTGATCGACTTTGGAATAATTTCTGATTTTTGAAGACAGATAGTATAAAATTGATTTATTATTTCTATGTATATAGTATAGGCAGGATTCCCCCCCTTTGTTTTGGGGTTTGAGTAACTATTATGGCCATCTGTCTAGGTTTTTTTTTTTTGGGTGCCTAAGCCACATGGTGCAATACAGATTAGGTTGGTAATTTATATTATGGGACACTTAGCTTATAGATTGATATGAGAATATAATGATAAGTTTGAGGGTTTTTTCTCTATTTAGTATATTATTATTTTTGGTTAACACCATTAGAATAATTTTCCATATATTCACTTTACCTTTTTTATTGAGTATTATGAACGATTACCCTTAAAGAGACACTAAACCCAAACATTTTCTTTCATGTTTCAGAATGAGAATACAGTTTTAAACAACATTCCAATTTACTTATATTATCTAATGTGCTTCATTCTTTAGATATCCTTTGCGGAAGAAATAGCAATGCGCATGGGTGAGCCAATCACACAAGGCATCAATGTGCAGACACCAATCAGCAGCTACTGAGCCTATCTAGATATGCTTTTCAGCAAAGGATATCAAGAGAATAAAGCAAAATAGATAATAGAAGTAAATTGGAAAGTTGTTTAAACTTGCATGTTTTTTTCAAAAACATGAAAGAAAAAAATTGGGTTTCATGTCCCTTTAAGTACTTTAGACTGACCAAATGGCTTGGGGTTAATAATGTTAGGTTCACATTCTCATATATATATTTATTTATTTATTCAGAAGGTGGTTGTAGGATCATTCACTTGTTTTACGTAGGGACAATGACAGCTTTATGGTGGCAGTAATGCCACTATGTGGCTTGCATCTATTGAGAGGATTGAGAGCGTATTTAGGCCACGCCCACATGGGGCAGTATGTTGACTAAACACGTTGTGGTTCTTGGGTTGTACCTAAGAGTGGATGGACTTCAATTGGCTGGTGAGTTGACATCTAGTCTATATGGTGAACATAGTAGTTACGGATCGGCTAGTATAATATGGCCTGATACTCGCATGCGTATGTTGCGTCCCAGGCAATGGGAATGTGAATGCGTTACGAGATTGATTTTTACAATCTTTAATACAGATGTGTGTAGTGATTTTCAATTGCTCTTTTAGATAGGCCGATTGGTACACCCACTTGGCGTTAATATTTAAATATTGATTTATCTAGGAGGTTGATACATGAACACTCAGAGGCTTCACGTAATGATCACGCATCTAGGCCACACCCATAACAGGTGGGGATGTTGACTAACACATTGTGGTTTTCCGGGCTGTATTGAAGAGTGGATGGACTCTTATTGGTCTGCGAGTTGACAGCTGAGTCCATATGTTGAACATAATATTTACTGATCGGTTGTTACAGTATGGTCTGCTACTTGAATCTGTGGGTGCTGCGTCCCAGGCGATAGTAAATTAAATGCGATATGAGACTGATTCTTTGTGATGCATGATCGTGACATGTTTGGTGCTGATGTGCTGGAGTTTGGTCGTGCTTTTTAGAGGCGGGTGGATGACATATATATGCTTTGGTATTTAGTATTCTCCATTTATACTGTATGTATATATAGCAATGCCTTTTCTATAGTGAGCTTATAGTATATGGTTGGTTTTAATGTTATTTTTCACTGGTGATTGTCACGATTAGGAAGTATGCTGTATTGGCATCCATTGTTGACAGCGGGTTGCTAGGAAAAACACGCCGCTTGATGACGTGCACACCAAGCCACGCGTCTGCTGTATTTCACTTGGTGATTGAAGATGTTGGAGGTGACTGGGTATTTAAGATTCTGGTAATGTTTGGGTCTTGTTGTTTGTTTGAAGACAGGATTACACCCCAAAATGTCGCATACTTAAAGGGACAGTCTAGTCCAAAATAAACTTTCATGATGCAGATAGAGAATGTAATTTTAAACAATTTTCCAATTTACTTTTATCACCAATTCTTAGTTGAAAGCTAAACCTAGGAGGTTCATATGCTAATTTCTAAGCTTTTGAAGGCCGCCTCTTCTCTCAGGGCATTTTGACAGTTTTTTACCACTAGAGGGTGTTAGTTCACATTTATCATATAGATAACACTGTGATCAAGCACGTGGAGTTCCAGTGAGCAAGCTCTGATTGGCTAAAATGGATGTCTGTCAAAAGAACTGAAATAAGGGGGCAGTTTGCAGAGGCTTAGATACAAGGTCATCACAGAGGTAAAAAGTGTATTTATATAACTGTGTTGGTAATGCAAAACTAGGGAATGGGTAATAAAGGGATTGTCTATCTTTTAAAACAATAACAATTCTGGTGTAGACTGTCCCTTTAAGGGATTAAAGAATATACCCCTGTTTAAATCCAGAGAGTGCCTTCCTTTATTTTGAATATTGCAGTCTATGCAGTGCACCCCGGTACAGAATGGTGACCGTGAGTGCTAGGCCACACTGGACATACATACATATATAGATAGATTTAAATTTTTATGGTATTCATCAGGAATTAATTCACACTACTGATTATTTGCATAGAAAATTTGTTTCAGAAGCATTTCCAGAGTTAAATTACAGGAAAAGCATGAACACAAAACACAAAAATTATATTCATAATTTACTATTTTACAGAGAATTTTAAGTTTAAAGTACATTTATTGTAATGTGTTTATATGAAGACCAACAATAACAGAATTTATGTTTACCTGATAAATTACTTTCTCCAACGGTGTGTCCGGTCCACGGCGTCATCCTTACTTGTGGGATATTCTCTTCCCCAACAGGAAATGGCAAAGAGCCCAGCAAAGCTGGTCACATGATCCCTCCTAGGCTCCGCCTACCCCAGTCATTCGACCGACGTTAAGGAGGAATATTTGCATAGGAGAAACCATATGGTACCGTGGTGACTGTAGTTAAAGAAAATAAATTATCAGACCTGATTAAAAAAAAACCAGGGCGGGCCGTGGACCGGACACACCGTTGGAGAAAGTAATTTATCAGGTAAACATAAATTCTGTTTTCTCCAACATAGGTGTGTCCGGTCCACGGCGTCATCCTTACTTGTGGGAACCAATACCAAAGCTTTAGGACACGGATGAAGGGAGGGAGCAAATCAGGTCACCTAAATGGAAGGCACCACGGCTTGCAAAACCTTTCTCCCAAAAATAGCCTCAGAAGAAGCAAAAGTATCAAACTTGTAAAATTTGGTAAAAGTGTGCAGTGAAGACCAAGTCGCTGCCCTACATATCTGATCAACAGAAGCCTCGTTCTTGAAGGCCCATGTGGAAGCCACAGCCCTAGTGGAATGAGCCGTGATTCTTTCGGGAGGCTGCCGTCCGGCAGTCTCGTAAGCCAATCTGATGATGCTTTTAATCCAAAAAGAGAGAGAGGTAGAAGTTGCTTTTTGACCTCTCCTTTTACCGGAATAAACAACAAACAAGGAAGATGTTTGTCTAAAATCCTTTGTAGCATCTAAATAGAATTTTAGAGCGCGAACAACATCCAGATTGTGCAACAAACGTTCCTTCTTTGACACTGGTTTCGGACACAGAGAAGGTACGATAATCTCCTGGTTAATGTTTTTGTTAGAAACAACTTTTGGAAGAAAACCAGGTTTAGTACGTAAAACCACCTTATCTGCATGGAACACCAGATAAGGAGGAGAACACTGCAGAGCAGATAATTCTGAAACTCTTCTAGCAGAAGAAATCGCAACTAAAAACAAAACTTTCCAAGATAATAACTTAATATCAACGGAATGTAGGGGTTCAAACGGAACCCCCTGAAGAACTGAAAGAACTAAGTTGAGACTCCAAGGAGGAGTCAAAGGTTTGTAAACAGGCTTAATTCTAACCAGAGCCTGAACAAAGGCTTGAACATCTGGCACAGCTGCCAGCTTTTTGTGAAGTAACACAGACAAGGCAGAAATCTGTCCCTACAGTGAACTAGCAGATAAACCTTTTTCCAATCCTTCTTGAAGGAAGGATAGAATCTTAGGAATCTTAACCTTGTCCCAAGGGAATCCTTTAGATTCACACCAACAGATATATTTTTTCCAAATTTTGTGGTAAATCTTTCTAGTTACAGGCTTTCTGGCCTGAACAAGAGTATCGATAACAGAATCTGAGAACCCTCGCTTCGATAAGATCAAGCGTTCAATCTCCAAGCAGTCAGCTGGAGTGAAACCAGATTCGGATGTTCGAACGGACCCTGAACAAGAAGGTCTCGTCTCAAAGGTAGCTTCCAAGGTGGAGCCGATGACATATTCACCAGATCTGCAAACCAAGTCCTGCGTGGCCACGCAGGAGCTATCAAGATCACCGACGCCCTCTCCTGATTGATCCTGGCTACCAGCCTGGGGATGAGAGGAAATGGCGGGAACACATAAGCTATTTTGAAGGTCCAAGGTGCCACTAGTGCATCCACTAGAGCCGCCTTGGGATCCCTGGATCTGGACCCGTAGCAAGGAACTTTGAAGTTCTGACGAGAGGCCATCAGATCCATGTCTGGAATGCCCCACAGCTGAGTGACTTGGGCAAAGATTTCCGGATGGAGTTCCCACTCCCCCGGATGCAATGTCTGACGACTCAGAAAATCCGCTTCCCAATTTTCCACTCCTGGGATGTGGATAGCAGACAGGTGGCAGGAGTGAGACTCCGCCCATAGAATGATTTTGGTCACTTCTTCCATCGCTAGGGAACTCCTTGTTCCCCCCTGATGGTTGATGTACGCAACAGTTGTCATGTTGTCTGATTGAAACCGTATGAACTTGGCCCTCGCTAGCTGAGGCCAAGCCTTGAGAGCATTGAATATCGCTCTCAGTTCCAGAATATTTATCGGTAGAAGAGATTCTTCCCGAGACCAAAGACCCTGAGCTTTCAGGGATCCCCAGACCGCGCCCCAGCCCATCAGACTGGCGTCGGTCGTGACGATGACCCACTCCGGTCTGCGGAATGTCATCCCTTGTGACAGGTTGTCCAGGGACAGCCACCAACGGAGTGAGTCTCTGGTCCTCTGATTTACTTGTATCTTCGGAGACAAGTCTGTATAGTCCCCATTCCACTGACTGAGCATGCACAGTTGTAATGGTCTTAGATGAATGCGCGCAAAAGGAACTATGTCCATTGCCGCTACCATCAAACCGATCACTTCCATGCACTGCGCTATGGAAGGAAGAGGAACGGAATGAAGTATCCGACAAGAGTCTAGAAGTTTTGTTTTTCTGGCCTCTGTCAGAAAAATCCTCATTTCTAAGGAGTCTATTATTGTTCCCAAGAAGGGAACCCTTGTTGACGGAGATAGAGAACTCTTTTCCACGTTCACTTTCCATCCGTGAGATCTGAGAAAGGCCAGGACAATGTCCGTGTGAGCCTTTGCTTGAGGAAGGGACGACGCTTGAATCAGAATGTCGTCCAAGTAAGGTACTACAGCAATGCCCCTTGGTCTTAGCACAGCTAGAAGGGACCCTAGTACCTTTGTGAAAATCCTTGGAGCAGTGGCTAATCCGAAAGGAAGCGCCACGAACTGGTAATGCTTGTCCAGGAATGCGAACCTTAGGAACCGATGATGTTCCTTGTGGATAGGAATATGTAGATACGCATCCTTTAAATCCACCGTGGTCATGAATTGACCTTCCTGGATGGAAGGAAGAATAGTTCGAATGGTTTCCATCTTGAACGATGGAACCTTGAGAAACTTGTTTAAGATCTTGAGATCTAAGATTGGTCTGAACGTTCCCTCTTTTTTGGGAACTATGAACAGATTGGAGTAGAACCCCATCCCTTGTTCTCTTAATGGAACAGGATGAATCACTCCCATTTTTAACAGGTCTTCTACACAATGTAAGAATGCCTGTCTTTTTATGTGGTCTGAAGACAACTGAGACCTGTGGAACCTCCCCCTTGGGGGAAGCCCCTTGAATTCCAGAAGATAACCTTGGGAGACTATTTCTAGCGCCCAAGGATCCAGAACATCTCTTGCCCAAGCCTGAGCGAAGAGAGAGAGTCTGCCCCCCACCAGATCCGGTCCCGGATCGGGGGCCAACATTTCATGCTGTCTTGGTAGCAGTGGCAGGTTTCTTGGCCTGCTTTCCCTTGTTCCAGCCTTGCATTGGTCTCCAAGCTGGCTTGGCTTGAGAAGTATTACCCTCTTGCTTAGAGGACGTAGCACTTTGGGCTGGTCCGTTTCTACGAAAGGGACGAAAATTAGGTTTATTTTTTGCCTTGAAAGGCCGATCCTGAGGAAGGGCGTGGCCCTTACCCCCAGTGATATCAGAGATAATCTCTTTCAAGTCAGGGCCAAACAGCGTTTTCCCCTTGAAAGGAATGTTAAGTAGCTTGTTCTTGGAAGACGCATCAGCTGACCAAGATTTCAACCAAAGCGCTCTGCGCGCCACAATAGCAAACCCTGAATTCTTAGCCGCTAACCTAGCCAATTGCAAAGTGGCGTCTAGGGTGAAAGAATTAGCCAATTTGAGAGCATTGATTCTGTCCATAATCTCCTCATAAGGGGGAGAATCACTATCGACCGCCTTTATCAGCTCATCGAACCAGAAACATGCGGCTGTAGCTACAGGGACAATGCATGAAATAGGTTGTAGAAGGTAACCCTGCTGAACAAACATCTTTTTAAGTAAACCTTCTAATTTCTTATCCATAGGATCTTTAAAAGCACAACTATCCTCTATGGGTATAGTGGTGCGTTTGTTTAAAGTGGAAACCGCTCCCTCGACCTTGGGGACTGTCTGCCATAAGTCCTTTCTGGGGTCGACCATAGGAAACAATTTTTTTAAATATGGGGGGAGGGACGAAAGGAATACCGGGCCTTTCCCATTCTTTATTAACAATGTCCGCCACCCGCTTGGGTATAGGAAAAGCTTCTGGGAGTCCCGGGACCTCTAGGAACTTGTCCATTTTACATAGTTTCTCTGGGATGACCAACTTGTCACAATCATCCAGAGTGGATAATACCTCCTTGAGCAGAATGCGGAGATGTTCCAATTTAAATTTAAACGTAATCACATCAGGTTCAGCTTGTTGAGAAATGTTCCCTGAATCAGTAATTTCTCCCTCAGACAAAACCTCCCTGGCCCCATCAGACTGGGTTAGGGGCCCTTCAGAACCATTATTATCAGCGTCGTCATGCTCTTCAGTATCTAAAACAGAGCAGTCACGCTTACGCTGGTAAGTGTTCATTTTGGCTAAAATGTTTTTGACAGAATTATCCATTACAGCCGTTAATTGTTGCATAGTAAGGAGTATTGGTGCGCTAGATGTACTAGGGGCCTCCTGAGTGGGCAAGACTCGTGTAGACGAAGGAGGGAATGATGCAGTACCATGCTTACTCCCCTCACTTGAGGAATCATCTTGGGCATCATTGTCATTGTCACATAAATCACATTTATTTAAATGAATAGGAATCCTGGCTTCCCCACATACAGAACACAGTCTATCTGGTAGTTCAGACATGTTAAACAGGCATAAACTTGATAACAAAGTACAAAAAACGTTTTAAAATAAAACCGTTACTGTCACTTTAAATTTTAAACTGAACACACTTTATTACTGCAATTGCGAAAAAACATGAAGGAATTGTTCAAAATTCACCAAATTTTCACCACAGTGTCTTAAAGCCTTAAAAGTATTGCACACCAAATTTGGAAGCTTTAACCCTTAAAATAACGGAACCGGAGCCGTTTTTAACTTTAACCCCTTTACAGTCCCTGGTATCTGCTTTGCTGAGACCCAACCAAGCCCAAAGGGGAATACGATACCAAATGACGCCTTCAGAAAGTCTTTTCTAAGTATCAGAGCTCCTCTCACATGCGACTGCATGTCATGCCTCTCAAAAACAAGTGCGCAACACCGGCGCGAAAATGAGGCTCTGCCTATGATTTGGGAAAGCCCCTAAATAATAAGGAGTCTAAAACAGTGCCTGCCGATATTATTATATCAAAATACCCAGATAAAATGATTCCTCAAGGCTAAATATGTGTTAATAATGAATCGATTTAGCCCAGAAAAAGTCTACAGTCTTAATAAGCCCTTGTGAAGCCCTTATTTACGATCTTTATAAACATGGCTTACCGGATCCCATAGGGAAAATGACAGCTTCCAGCATTACATCGTCTTGTTAGAATGTGTCATACCTCAAGCAGCAAGAGACTGCTCACTGTTCCCCCAACTGAAGTTAATTGCTCTCAACAGTCCTGTGTGGAACAGCCATGGATTTTAGTGACGGTTGCTAAAATCATTTTCCTCATACAAACAGAAATCTTCATCTCTTTTCTGTTTCTGAGTAAATAGTACGTACCAGCACTATTTTAAAATAACAAACTCTTGATTGAATAATAAAAACTACAGTTAAACACTAAAAAACTCTAAGCCATCTCCGTGGAGATGTTGCCTGTACAACGGCAAAGAGAATGACTGGGGTAGGCGGAGCCTAGGAGGGATCATGTGACCAGCTTTGCTGGGCTCTTTGCCATTTCCTGTTGGGGAAGAGAATATCCCACAAGTAAGGATGACGCCGTGGACCGGACACACCTATGTTGGAGAAACATAGTTTATAACTTCCTGTTTTAAATCAATTCACTTTTAATCAGAAGAAACAAATTTAGATTGTTACATAAACAAGGAGTGATTGCTAACTGTGGCAGATTTCATTGCTTATAATAATAAAAGGTGGTTTATAAAAAGAGTCTTCAATGCTCATGTAGCTGAACTCTGTTGGTTTAGTACAGGTGCAAAATACATATAATCGATCAGACATGAATACACATCGCTATTGAATCTGGGTGCAGTTAAAAAACATTGTTTTGAATAGGGTGCATACCTTAATAAATCTGAAAGCTGAATTACACGTGTATTTTGAAGCATGGACACAGTCGGATTGAGGGTTCAAGACTTAATAAATGGAGTCCGCAGAATACTCTCCCAGTACAATAAATAATTCCTGTGATATAGCTCTACTAAAAAACATAATTTATGCTTACCTGATAAATTTATTTCTCTTGTGATGTATCGAGTCCACGGATTCATCCTTACTTGTGGGATATTCTCCTTCCCTACAGGAAGTGGCAAAGAGAGCACCCACAGCAGGGCTGTCTATATAGCTCCTCCCTTAGATCCACCCCCCAGTCATTCGAACGAAGGCTAGGAAAAAAAGGAGAAACTATAGGGTGCAGTGGTGACTGAAAGTTTTTAAAATAAAAATATATATGCCTGTCTTAAAAAACAGGGCGGCCGTGGACTCGATACATCACAAGAGAAATAAATTTATCAGGTAAGCATAAATTATGTTTTCTCTTGTAAGATGTATCGAGTCCACGAATTCATCCTTACTTGTGGGATACCAATACCAAAGCTTTAGGACACAGATGAAGGGAGGGACAAGACAGGGACCTTAAACGGAAGGCACCACTGCTTGTAGAACCTTTCTCCCAAAAATAGCCTCCGAAGAAGCAAAAGTATCGAATATGTAAAATTTGGAAAAAGTATGAAGCGAAGACCAAGTCGCCGCCTTACAAATCTGTTCAACATAAGCCTCATTTTTAAAAGCCCATGTGGAAGCCACACCTCAAGTAGAATGAGCAGTAATTCTTTCAGGAAGCTGCTGTCCAGCAGTCTCATAGGCCAAACGGATTATGCTTTTCAGCCAAAAGGAAAGAGAGGTAGCAGTAGCCCTTTGACCTCTCCGTTTACCAGAATAGACAACAAACAATGAAGATTTTTGACGGAAATCTTTAGTTGCTTGTAAGTAGAACTTTAAAGCACAACCCACATCAAGATTGTGTAACAGACGTTCCTTCTTTGATGAAGGATTAGGACACAGAGAAGGAACAACAATCTCTTGATTGATATTCTTATTAGAAACAACCTTAGGAAAAAACCCAGGTTTGGTACGCAAAACCACCTTATCTGCATGGAAAACAAGGTAAGGGGAATCACATTGTAAAGCAGATAGCTCAGAAACTCTTCGAGCCGAAGAGATAGCTACTAAAAACAAAACTTTCCAAGATAGAAGCTTAATATCTATGGAATGCATAGGTTCGAACGGAACCCCTTGAAGAACTTTAAGGACTAAGGTTAGACTCCAAGGCGGAGCAACAGGTTTAAATACAGGCTTAATTCTGACCAAAGCCTGAATAAATGCTTGAACGTCTGGGACATCTGCCAGACGTTTGTGTAGTAGAATAGACAAAGCAGATATTTGCCCTTTTAGGGAACTAGCTGATAATCCCTTCTCCAAACCTTCTTGGAGAAAAGACAATATTTAAGGAATCCTAATCTTACTCCACGAGTAACCATTGGATTCACACCAATAAAGATATGTGCGCCAAATCTTATGATAGATCTTCCTGGTGTATCAATGACCGACTCAGAGAAACCACGCTTTTATAGAATCAGGCGTTCAATCTCCAAGCAGTCAGACGCAGAGAAACTAGATTTGCATGCGTGAACAGACCTTGGATTAGAAGGTCTCGCCTCATTGGCGAGAGACCACGGTGGAACCGAGGACATGTCCACTAGGTCTGCATACCAAGTCCTGCGTGGCCACGCCGTTTCTATCAGAATCACTGAAGCTCTCTCCTGCTTGATTCTGGCAGCTGAGCAAATACCTCCGGATGGAGTTCCAGAGAAATAAAAAACTAACATTTTTGTCACCACACTCGCTTTGCCCTTCCTAGTACTTGACTGGGGGGTGGAGCTAAGGGAGGAGCTATATAGACAGCTCTGCTGTGGGTGCTCTCTTTGCCACTTCCTGTAGGGAAGGAGAATATCCCACAAGTAAGGATGAATCCGTGGACTCGATACATCTTACAAGAGAAATATATTAAAAGGGACATGAAAGTATTCTGGGCTAATACAGTGTGCTGAAAAGGGGTATTTTTTCCAACGCCAGATTGGCACCTCAAGCATGCACAGGTTGTGGAATTCTTAGTTTGCTTATTGATCACCCGAGCATGCTATTAACTTTTTATGTTCTATTTTTTTTTTTTTACCCTTTTAGTCCCCAAAATCTATTTCTTTTTAAATGCCAGTTTAAAGGGTTGCATTATATAAAAAGTAATGTCAATTTTTTCTTTCTTTCTTTGCTTACAAAACAGCACGTTTATCAAATGAAATAGTTTAGCACTAAAACATATTTACTGACATAGCAGGCTGCTGTCTCCAACCTTTATAACATACAGATCTGAGGCAATAGCAATTAGGCCTGTTCATTTGGCAGCTTCGTTAGTTGCCAAATGTGAAGGAAAAAATAAGCTCACAGACTTCGACTCTTTTCAGAGACGGATTTCTTCTTGTGAATGTGCACAGATTATGGTTTGTTTCACTCTCACAAAGAAGAAATCTGGCTCTGAAACAAGCTGAAAAGTGAGAGCGGCTGCCTTCTTCCGCATTTGGGAGCTAACGAAGCTGCCAAATGTACAGGCCTAATAGCAATTCAGAGCACAAAATATTTCCAAATGGTCCATAAATTTGAAGAACCCCAAACTAAAGCTGACTTTATACATGAAAATGTGTCATAAAAAGTGCCCCCCCCTCCCCGTACCTGTATTAATCTTTGAAGTAACTCGACTCAGATCAATCTTTTGTGACTTGAGGGACGTACAGGATTTAGTAGAGGGGCTTTTGATAAACGTCTTCATGGGTTCCAGTGCTTTAGTTATTTTAGATAAAGGTGCAAATATTCCTATAATTAACCAAAGTAGAATTATGATCAGATTGTTTACTCATCTTAATCAGAAACAAATCATCAGTGCCTTAAACATTCAAAAAACAAGATGCTGTAATTCATTATAGCATATTACAGTTGCATGAGAACATTTGTAAACCCTTTGGAATTATTTGGATTTTCGCACTGAATACTCATAAAATATGATGTGATCTTTAAAAGACTTTTACCGTAACAAACAGTTAAGACCACACACAAATATGTTAACGCTGCCCACGCTGACCTCCAGGTCTCAGTTTGATCTACTGAGAATACGGACCTTAATGAAGTCCTGGGGTCTCTTAGAGAACAAACTACGAGACCTTACCCCCTGGGAATCCCGATGGGAGACGAATCTCCAACTCTTTCAGTACACTATAAGTGCTAACTTGAGGAACTGATCCCCCCCAAAACGATACACATGGAGGCCTGGGAGAGAGACCTACAACTGACATGCACGCCAGAAACATGGAACAAGGCAATTAGCCTCACAAAAAAAACTACTCACTGCATTATCCTTTACGAGCTGTATTTTAAAATAATCACAAGATGGCACTTAGTGCCAAGAAAACTACAGAAACTCTTCCCAGATCACTCACCAATGTGCTGGAGAGAGTGCGGAGAACTGGGGACTTCCTTTCATGTCTGGTGGACATGTCCAAAACTAGAAAGTTATTGGCGCAGAGTGGGAAAAGCCTGTAATGATTTAGACTTAGTGGAAACACTAACCCCGGCCCTTGCAATATTACACTTAGGGATAGACAAACTCCCTAAACCCAAACAAAGCTTACTCCTGTGCATCCTCACCTCCACCAAATTGCTTATCGCTAGAAACTGAAAAAAGGGCCAACCCCCCAGATGGCAGGGAGTAGTGGACTGTGTGTAAACCATATTAAAAACATGGAAAACTATGTCTTTAGAGAACGCAGACGACTGACTGACTGACTATTGTCTCATATGGGAACCGTGGGAATCACTTTGGATTCGTAAACGTCCATAGTCAGACCGACCAACTAGACTGGAGTAGTAGCCAGGGGAAATGGCCACCTTATTCCCTATTTCCCAAGCAGTTTCAGAATTTAGGTATCCCCTGATAAGTGACCCTTAACCCCCCCCCCTCTCCGCATAGACGAGCCAGGTGGGAGACAGCCTCTCTAAGTTAATACATTTAAGCAAAAGAGGGATTTGTCATCTCCCTCCACTAGTTTGTCATACTGAATTAATGAGGTACCCTAGTAGACTAAATTGCTAATTCAAAGGTCATGCCTTCAATGTTTATTGTAGAACAGTCCGAAGGCCCAGTGAAAAAAAATGATGTAAATAAAAGGTGACCTCTGTAAAAACAAGGTTTTAAGAGCTGAGGTACTTCTCAACCTCCTCTCGCAAAGTTTATGTTTATCTGATTGCAGCACTATGTCTCTATATTGTGTATTCTGTTTGCATTGCATAAGATGTATAATATGTATATAACCTCAATAAAATATGATGTGATCTTCATCTAAGTCACATTTATAGACAAACATAAAACACAAACAGTACTTTTCAAATTTGTATTGAAGATTTTGAGTGGTCATTCACAGTGCAGGCTAGAAAAAGTTACTTGTAGATACTCCTTTAGCAACAACAACCTCCAACAAGTGTTTCCTGTAGCTGCTTATAAGACTTGCACAACATTGAGAATTAATCTTGGACTATTCCTCCATAGAAATCTGTTTCAGTTCATCAATATTTCTGGGTTGTCTTGATTGCACAGCCCTCTTCAGATCATGCCACAGAATCTCATTTGGGTTAATGGCATGCCAAAACATGAACCGTCTTCTTTTTCAGCCATTCTTTAGTTAATGTACTTGTGTGCTTTGGGTCACTGTCTTGTTGTATCACCCAACTTGTCTGCCCTGACATTCTCCTGTAAAATGTCTTGATACACTTTTAAATGAATTGTTCCCTAAATGACTGCAAGAGGTTCAGACCATGAAACAGCAAGGCAGCCCCACACCATGATGCCTTCTCAACCATGCTTCACAGTTGGGATGAGGTTTTGATCTTGGTGTGCTGTCTCCTTTCTCCTCCACACAGTGTTGTGCATTTTTGCAAAAAGTTCAACTTTTGTCTCATCTGTCCACAGCAGATTTTCCCAGAAGCGTTGTTGAACATCCAGGTGATCTTGGACAAATTTAAAATGTGTCAAAATATTTTTTTTTAGAAAGCAGTTCATCAATATTTGTGGTATTCTTCCATGAACAGCATTTGTGTTCAGCATTTTCCTGATAGTGGACACAAAGACCTCTGCAGTTTGTAGAGTTTTCTGAAAGACTTTTTTCTGTCACCCTTCAGTTCTTTCTCACCTCTTCCAGGATTGCCCTCTGTGATCTTGGAGTAATCTTTGCAGGATGCCCACTCCTAGGCAGAGTAGCAACAACCATGAATTTTCTCCAATTGTAGATCACTGTTGATTGATGAAGACCAATATCTTTAGCAACACTTTTGTAACCTTTTTCAGCTTTGTTTATCTCTATAACCTGTCTTCTAAGGTCCATTGAAAGTTGTTAGGATCAAGGTGTGGTTCACACTAACCAATTTATCTTGAGAAGAACTGATTAGTAAGTAACCAGGCTTCATGTGTCTTGATTTAAAGGACAGGGCACCTGAGCAACCCACACTTCAAATCCCATCTCCTTAATTGAAACACTTTACTCCAAATAGCTTTGAAGAAGATTTTTTCAGTCTGCATCGTGAATAATTACTCAATGCCACTAATAGGAATTTGAAAAGCACAACTGATGTGTGTTATTAGTTTAGTCAGATTGTGTTTGTCTTCTTAGATTAAGATCAGACCACATTTCATGAGTAATCAAAGCAGAAATCCAAGTAATTCCAAAGGGTTCACAACCTTTGTTGCAACTGTAGTTCTGCACTAGTGTACCTTGGTAAGGGTAGGTTTATCTGCTTTGCAGGTGTTAAACACATAGCTTCTCCAAACTTAAATGACTTGTGGCTCCTTAAAAACAGTTTAGCTATGTCTTTAATCTCTTTGAAGGGGTTAACTATTATCAAACAAAACTAGTGCAAAAAATGCTCAGACATGTAACAACATGTTACTGTTGCATTAGAATGTCCCTTTAAGATTAACAAGATATGTCTTTAAATGCTTAAAGAGACACTGACAGATGGATTAAAGGGACAGTAAAGAGTTAAATACAGTAATGTAGTTACAACTCACCATGCCATTGTTTTTCCTTCTGAACCTGCAGCTCTCTTTAAAGCAATTCTCTGACTTTAACCCACTACAGAAGCCAGTTGGTAAAGCTCTCATCTTTATACAGGGGTCACTATCTTGGTACGCACATGTTGTTGCATACTGTGACACAAGCAGTGCACCTTCACAGATCAGTGATATTGCTGGCATTTTGACAGTTGTACATTTCACAATTTGTGCAGTTTTTCCTAAACAACAAATATAAAAAGCCCTCAGGAAAAAAATAAAGAAACGCAGCCACAGCTAAAGTGCACAGCTACCGCTCTGTATTGTGCTCTATAAACTGAAGTGCATAATGGGGCATGACAAGATCATGTGATCCGTGAATGTGCACTGCTTCTGTCACAGGGTACAAGAATACTTAGAAAATGGCGGCGCCCAGTGTGGAGAAGCAGAACTTGACTGAACAGGTAAAATTAGAGAATATATTTAAAGAGAGCTGCAAGCACAGAAGGAAAAACAATAACATGGCAAGTAGTAACTATGCTACTGTAGTTGTACCCAGCAGTTTAATGTCCCTTTAAAACAGGAAATTAAATAAATAGTTACATGATAGTTGTTTTAATACAAAGATACAAATTACTAGATCTTCAATCATTTTGTTTTTTGAGATTTGCAATTAAAGTACAATATTAGTTTTTAACCCTTTGTGAGATTTATTTGTCAAACAAGAGCACATAGACCAATCTAGAAGCCAGAGATAGGAAATGGAGGTGCCGTAAAGACAAAAAACAACTCCAGAGCATTTACTCAAAGTTCATGTTTATAACAATATGTTCAAATATGGTGATATGAGGAGCCTGTTGCGTGAAATCAGAACCTATTTTACAAATCATGTAAGACTAAACAATCATTTCTGTGTGATAAATAATAAACATGAATGTAAATTAATACCCTCTGACCCGATTAACATTGCACAGAAAATATTAACACTCCTCTACCCATTCCCAGGCTTAAAGGGACATAATACCCATAAGCTAAATCACCTGACAGTGATGCAGCATAACTGACATGATAATATCACCTGAACATCTCTAAGTAAAAAGGAAGATATTGTACCTCACATTTCTGCAGCTCTCAACAGCAAGTGCTCTGTGAACAGTTATCATTTAGCTACTGTCCAGCTGCAAGTTGAAAAAACAAAACAGCCAATCAGCATCAGCAGTGCTGAGGTCATGCTTTGCTTTGTTGTGATCTCATGAGATTTCATTATAAACTTCCTTAAACGGAATAGGAAAATAACATGACTGTGCCTGAACATGCCAGATGCACACTGCCTTGTAAGTCCTGGGACTAAAGTCTCTTTACAGTGGCGTGTGAATACTTCGGAAATTTGAGGTAAATATTTTCCTTTTTTACATAGAGATGTTCATGTGATATTTTCTTATCAGCTTTTTATAGCTATGCTGCATCACTTTCAAGTGCTTCAACATTTGGATATCATGTCCCTTTAATAAAGTACAATTGATATTTAAGTAACAAGGTTGTGAGCAAATTGCACTGATAGAACTTTTGTAATAAAGTACTCACCATGCTTCAGGGGACATTTGAAATACTGGATTCCACCTACACTGCCATCATTCTTTCCTTCAGATTCGTCCATCTCTATGCCCGCCCACTGCCCTGATGCAAACTCTGTTGGTCCACAAAATCTCAATGTGCCAGCCTACAAATGAACACAAGTATTAAAGTTAAATGCATTACGATATAGTTGTTCCTAAACATACACTTCAACTGAAGATCTTACTCATTCTCTCTGTTGCATATAAAAAAGGGTATTTTAAAATGTATTGCATTTTTAAAAACTTGGCATTCATTGGTTTGTACATGAATTTATTTTCTTGTCAGACTATTGACAGCAGTTCCCTATCAGACAATGCACAAAGTATACTCCAATATCAGTTCTGTACAAAAATAAATATATATTTTTAATTTAAACGGTATTAATTTTAATTTAAACGGTATTAATTTTAATTTAAACAGGTTTTATTTAACCCTTTTTCAAGCTCAAGAAATGTTTAAATGAAACTACGTGTGATTATGGAAGGCACAACAGAAGCATTTAGTTATATCCACACACTTGGGAAAATAAAATTTATGCTTACCTAATAAATTTCTTTCTTTCCGGACATGGAGAGTCCACCACGTCATTCCAATTACTAGTGGGATATTTACTCCTACCAGCAGGAGGAGGCAAAGAGCACCCCAGCAAAGCTGTTAAGTGCCACTTCCCTTACCCATAACTCCCAGTCATTCAGCCAAAGGGAAATGGAAAAAGAAGATAACACAAAGGTGTAGAGGTGCCTGAGGTTTAGTAAAAAATTACTGTCTAAAGGATGGGGGGTTGTGGACTCTCCATGTCTGGAAAGAAATTTTTTTATTAGGTAAGCATAAATTTTATTTTCTTTCCTAAGACATGGAGAGTCCACAACGTCATTCCAATTACTAGTGGGAACCAATACCCAAGCTAGAGGACACGGAATGAACAGGGAGGGAGAACAAGACAGGCAGACCTAAACAGAAGGCACCACCGCTGGAAAAACCTTTCTCCCAAAATAGGCCTCAGCCGAGGCAAAATAATTAAATTTGTAAAATTTAGAAAAAGTATGCAGAGAGGACCATGTTGCCGCCTTGCAAATCTGTTCCACAGAAGCTTCATTTTTGAAAGCCCAAGAAGAGGAGACAGCGCTAGTGGAATGAGCCGTAATTCTCTCAGGAGGCTGCTGTCCAGCAGTCTCATAAGCAAAACGAATCATACTTCTCAACCAGAGGGAAAGAGATTACGCTTTCCAGAGAAACAAACAAACAGGGCAGAAGACTGTAAAAAATCCTTAGTAGCCTGTTGGTAAAAATTTGAGAGCGTACACAACATCCAAGTTATGCAACAGACGTTCCTTATGAGAAGAAGGATTAGGACAGAGAGAAGGAACAATTTCCTGATTAATATTTCTATCCGAAACCACTTTAGGGAGAAACCCCAATTTAGTATGAAGGATCGTCTTATGCACATAAAAATAAGGTAAGGCGAATCGCATTGCAAAGCCGGGGGTTTGGAAACTCTCCGAGCAGAAGAAATAGCAATAAGAAACAAAACCTTCCAAGATTAATATCTATGGAATGCATTAGCTCAAACGGAGAATGCTGCAAAACTAAGAACTAGGTTAAGGCTCCAAGGAGGAGCAACAGGTTTAAACACAGGCCTGATTTTGACCAGGGCCTGACAAAAAGATTGAACATCTGGTACATCCGCCAGACGCTTATGTAAAAGAATAGATAATGCAGAAATCTGACCTTTCAGAGAACTGACAGACCATCCTGGAGAAAAGACAAAATTATAGGAATCCTGACCCTACTCCAAGAGTAGCCCTTCAATTCACACCAATAAAAGGTATTTACGCCATACCTTATGGTAAATTTTACAAGGAACAGGCTTGCAAGCCTGAATCATGGTATTAATGACTGACTCAGAAAACCCACTCTTAGCCAAAACTAAGTGTTCAATCTCCATGCAGTCAGCTTCAGAGAAACGAGATTTGGATGGAGGAAAGGACCCTGAGTTAGAAGGTCCTTCCACAGAGGTAACCTCCAAGGAGGAAGAGATGACATCTTCACTAGGTCTGCAAACCAGATCCTGCAAGGCCATGCAGGAGCTATTAGAATTACAGACGCTCTCTTCTGTTTGATACAAGCAATGACTCTTGGATGGAGTGCAAACGGAGGAAACAGGTATGCTAGAACCGCCAGAGCATCTATTAGGGCGGCCTAAGGATCTCTTGATCTTGAACGTACCTTGGAAGCCTTGCGTTCTGACGAGACGCCATCAGATCCAACTCCGGCACCCCCCACTTGAGGGTTAACCTGGAGAACATTTCTAGATGGAGAGCCCACTCCCCGGGATGAAAGGTCTCTATGCTCAAAAAATCTGCCTCCCAGTTGTCCACCCACTGAATAATCCAAGCCACCTCCTTCATGGCCAAGGAACTCCGAGTTCCTCCCTGATGGTTGATGCAAGACACTGAGGTGATGTTGTCCGGCTGGAACCTGATAAACCGTGCTAAGGACAATTGATGCTAAGCCATCAGAGCATTGAAGATCACTCTCAACTCCAAGATGTTTATGGGGAGAGAAGACTCCTCCCGAGTCCATAGGCCCTGAGCCTTTAACCAGTTCCAGACTGTTCCCCAGCCAAGCAGGCTGGCGTCCATGGTCACAATCACCCAGGAGGGTCTCCGGAAGCATGTGCCCTGAGACAGATGATCCTAAGAAATCCACCACAAGAGAGAGTCTCTTGTCAACTGATCCAGATCTATCCTCTAAGACAGATCTGAATGCTCTCCGTTCCATAAATGCAGAGCTCTAAAATGGAATCAAGCAAAGGGAATGTCGTCCATGAAAGCGACCATCAGACCAATTACCTCCATGCATTGAGTGAGAGAGAAGTTTGGATTTTCTGACCTCTGTCAGAAAAATCTTCATAGATAGGGAATCTATGATGGTCCCTAAAAAACACACCCTTGTAGCTGGAACAAGGGAACTCTTCTCCAGATTCAGTTTCCATCCGTGGGAACGTAGAAAAGACAACAAGATCTCTGTATGAGCGTTTCCTTGTTAAAAAGATGGCACCTGAACCAATATGTCGTTCAGGTAAGGCACCACCGCAATTCCCTGAGACCTGACAACTGCCAAGAGAGCCCTCAGATTTCAGCCACAGAGCCCTGCGGGGTAGGACAGTGAAGCCAGACATCTTGGCTCTCAGTCTAATGATTTGCATGTTAGCATCAGAGATAAAGGAATTGGCTAGTTTGAGAGCATTAATCCTATCTTGTATCTCCTCCAACGGAGTCTCTTCTAAAATCAATTCGGACAAAGCATCGCACCAATAAGATGCTGCACTTGTTACTGTGGCAATACAAACTGCAGGTTGCCATTGTAGACCCTGATGAACATACATTTTCTTTAAATAAGCCTCCAGCTTTTTGTCCATGGGATCCTTAAAAGAACAGCTATCCTCAATAGGAATTATGATTCTCTTAGCCAGAGTAGAAATAGCCCCTTCTACTTTAGGCACCGTGCTCCATGAGTCTCCATGAGTCTCCATGAGTCAGCAACAGGAAACATCTTTTTAAAAAATGGGGACGGGGAGAAATGTATCCATGGCTTATCCCATTCCTGTGCAATGATCTCCGACACACTGTCTGGAACAGGAAACACTTCTACAGAAGTTGACAGAGGGTTGACAGCAACAGAAGAATCGGAGTCGTCCAAAGTAGCCAGTACCTCCTTTAGCAGTAAACAAAGGTGTTCAAGCTTAAATCTGAAGTTTACTTCTTCAGAACCAGTCAAAGGATTTATACTGTCCGAAACTGAGATTTCACCCTCAGAAGCTACCGAAGTATCCCCCTCATCAGACTTATGAGGGAGGTCAACCTACACAGCAGCAGACGGGACAGACACCTTACACTCAGAAAAATGTTTAGATTTCCTCTTGCGCTTCCCCATCATGGGAAAATCAGATAAAGTCGCAGATACCGCAGAAGATATCTGAGCAGCAAAATCTATTGGCAAATAAACTCCTCCAGGAGGCTGAGAGGAACTGCAGGGCACTGTATGTAAAGCCGTTGCGGCTTGGTATGTGTGAGGAGAAAGCTGTGGCACTGCCTGAACAGCATCATACTGAGAGACATTAGGCTCAAAAACAAATAATTTATCTTTACATTTTAAAGCTTTTTCTAAACATGAGGAACAAAATTGCATAGGTAAGACAATTTGGGCCTCCAAACATAATAAGAATTTATCAAAAGCAACAGACTCCTGTTCATTATCCATAGCTGATAAAGGCCCAAAAAGTAAGGAATGTCACTTTAAAAAAAAAAGTTTTTTTTTCAAAATGCTAGGCAAATAAATAAAAAATACACCTCAAAAGCTGAGGTGCCCTACCGTAATCTTCACAGACTAAACGAACTAAGGACTCCCCAATCGGACAGACGATATCTCACAGCCGCAACGAAGAGAAACTCATAGAAATGACACCGCTCCGCTCAGAATCAAAAGCGGAAGATCAGTAGGTCACACAAAAAACTGCGCAATAAGAAAAAAATGAGTAACCGTTTAAAACATTCCCCACATAAAATTAAGAAATTAAAAATCATATAGCCATAAGGTCAGTGTTATGTTCTATGCTCCTGTGCCTTTAATTCATGAGCATTGCTTATGGATCCCTATTTAAGGCTCCTCCTCTTGTATACCTGTGCTTGGTAATTTGTGCATTCCTCAGGTGTTCCATGAGCATTAGCAAAGAAACCTAGCCTGTATCCATTCAACAAGGATTCCCTCCACATAGGTGTGCAGTACCTTACTCTCTGCATTTGGCTACTCTCTACCACCCTTTGAGGATCACCTCTTGTTTTTGGAAGTTATTCTGCTTACCGGATTCACCAGATCCTCTGCTTGCATCGGCTGTGACAAGCGCAGCCGCGAGCGGCGTCTGACATCATCTGGTCACAGCTGATTCCCCACACACTCAGCAAGCAGACTAACAATTCAGACTGCGACCACTGCTTCCTCCACAATTCTCTGAGTCTCCTGTCTGCTTCAGCGCTCCAGTTGGTAACGTACAGTGATATGTAACGATCATATGCGGATGTGTATACTGTCTTATTATCATAACATTGACTGTATTTGTGCCCCGACATTCTTGCCTAAACCTGCTTACTAACGTCTCTCTGTGGTGCTGCTCCAACTTATTAACCAGTGACTCTCAATATGGTATTTAACTACTTTAGTTCCAGTTAACCTAGTGCCTTATCTCTGTAGCTCTATATATTAATATGGGACTACTCCAGTTCATAATTGGATATTCCGTTTGTGTGAATGGACTTGGCAGCTCTGTACATTAATCTAAGAATAACGCAGTTCAAGTTTGGATATTCTGCTTCTAGGAATGGACACTGCAGCTGATTGTTAATTAGTATCAAGCTCACATCTAAGGGGCCAGTTTTATCAACTTCTATGTGTTTTTGTTTCCGTTTCTACACCTTGGAGTTGCTACAGTTACAATATATATATCTATACTAAGTACTTTATCTTCACTCTGTGTCTGAGCAGCAGTGACCCTCAGTCTATGAGCAAAAACAAGGTTCTTGTTAAATCTTATGAACCTAAGGTTTGGTGTGAGACTGAGTGGTCCTGTAAAGACAGATACAAATCCCTAACTAACCGTGACAGTCAGAGGCCATCCAAACCTATAAGGGAGGCTGTTAACCTACATACAAATGTCTCTTCCCACATACAAATAGTGCCTGCAAACTGCCCCAAAGAATCCTTACTAAAGGATTATAAATGTTCCATTAAATTAATGCAGAATTAAAATAGATCGTGGAAGTCTCCCGTACCTAGAAGACAAGTAGCACTTACCTGCAATTGCAGCGGTCAGGCAGGAAGACAGCTAACAAGGTGTGAAAAGACACATACTCATAATCAGAGACCTGTAGAAAAATAAAGAACAGAGTAACCAACTCTGGCTTTCTATACCAAGGACAGCAAATATGTTGGAAAACAAAGCAAGGACCACCTCACCACTTTCTAACTGCTTAAAATCCACCACTACTCTTACTCAAGAGATTGATGTGGACAAAGCTAAACCCAAATCCTTGCTTGCAGGGAAAAGTACCCGAAAAAATAATAAATATCTAGACACCAACTTCACGCTCTCCATTGACAGAGGCAAAGAGAATGACTGGGGGTTATGGGTAAGGGAAGTGACACTTAACAGCTTTGCTGGAGTGCTCTTTGCCTCCTCCTGCTGGCCAGGAGTTAAAATCCCACTAGTAATTGGAATGACTTCATGGACTCTCCATGTCTTAGGAAAGAAAAAATATCACAGATTGATGCCTGGCATTTTTATGTTCATGTTATGTCCCTTTAATTCCTGTTCTTTGATATGTTTTATAGAATCAGATAAACATTTTATGTACAGGGTTCTCAGAAAACAAAAGGATTTAGTTAATATAAGAACACACAGGCTTGTTTAAACAAGTAAACATAAAACATTGTATTTTCTGGCATTAGCTTTTATCCCTTAGACGACATGATCAGCTCTTACACTAGGACTGATACTAATCCCTTAAAGGGACACTGTAGGCATTTTTATTACATCTAAAAACTAGGAAATATTTTTTATAACCAAATAAAGATTTTTTTGTCAAATGGGGAAACTTGTTTCTATCCATCAATGCACCTTTAGGACTTGTCTCTATTACACAGAGAGAACAAAAACAATTGTATTTATTTTTATTTTAAATATACTTATTTGTGGTTTTCTAAGCATATTAAGTTTTAATATAAGGCTTAGAAGCATATTTTCCCCTATTTCTGCTAATTTTTTCAAGGTTTTCGGCTAAGCTGCTTTAAAGTGGTGTAAGGATGAAGGAACTCACTGCAACATTAAAGGGACAGTCTAGTTCAAAATAAACTTTCATGATTCAGATAGAGAATGTAATTTTAAACAATTTTCCAATTTACTTTTATCACCAATTTTGTGTTGTCCTCTTGGTATTCTTAGTTAAAAGCTAAACCTAGGAGGTTCATATGCTAATTTCTAAGCACTTGAAAACCGACTCTTCTCTCAGGGCATTTTGACAGTTTTTTTTCACCACTAGAGGGTGTTAGTTCATGTGTGTCATATAGATAACACTGTGCTCACGCACGTGGAGTTCAGGTGAGCCAGCTCTGATTGGCTAAAATGGATGTCTGACAAAAGAACTGAAATAAGGGGGCAGTTTGCAGAGGCTTAGATACAAGGTAATCACAGAGGTAAAAAGTATATTTATATAACTGTGTTGGTTGTGCAAATCTAGGGAATGGGTAATAAAGGGATTATATATCTTTTTAAACAATAAAATTTCTAGTGTAGACTGTCCAGTTAAGATAAAGAAAAAAAAAGCATTTATAGATAAATATAATATAGATAGATATAAAATATAAGATAGATAGAATATAGATAGATAGAATATAGATGATAGAGAGATAGAATGCAGATGATAGATATAATATAGATAAATAGAATATAGATAGATGGAATATAGATATATGATATATATATATATATATATATATATATATATATATATTTAGAAAGATAGATAAATAGATGGAATATAGATAGAATATATATATATATATATATATATATATATATATATATATTATGGATAGATAGATAGATAGAATATAGATAGATAGATAATAGAGATAGATAGAACATAGATAGAATATAGACACATATATACATTAACACAAAAGTTATGCATCCAAAATATAAGGCTTAAATGTCTTAGTAAAAGCCATTTGAGTATGTTTATTTTATGCTAATATAGAACCGGCCGGTAAGCTGCTTTTTTCCTGCAAAAACCTTTTCTTGTTGGCAGGACAGTGACAGAAGGGATGTGGGTGTGATCTGGGTGGGGCATAGTTTCCTGGGCAGGGCCAAGAAAACAACAGGCAGATCCACCCAATGAATGCATTTATTACTGTGATCTATGCTAAGTATGAGAAAATATTAGCCTACACAAGAAACTGCTCTTCATTTAATACAAGAAATAGTATTCTTGTGCAGAATCAACTTTTGTTTGTGCACTATAGGAGACAGTAGTGAGTGGCCCTTAGTGAATAATGGGTTAATGAAGTCTGTAAAAAAACAAACAACTAAATGTAATTATTTATTTTTATTTGCAGTGGAATTAAAAAGAACACCAATACTTATTAGTTTGCTAACTTTGAGATGAACTTGTTTAATTAGGTAAAAGTCTAATTAATTCTGAAGCTCAACTCTGGTATTGAGAAAAGCAAAAGAAATCATTTCATGGCTGTTACACTTTGTGCTTCAATACATCTATGTAACAGAACAATATGGCTACAAACGCACTCTATTGTGAAAATAATAGATTTTAATTGCAACTCTACATAAGCCATGAAAAAAAGTTTAAATCTATTCAAAACCTTTTAGTTTTTGATTCACCAACAAACTTAAAATGCTTAACAAGTAGTTTGTTAAAGTGCAAGTAAACCCTAGCGTTGTATAAACGCTAGGATTTACTATTGAAACAAATAAAGGGCACTTTCATTCATGAAGTATAAGATACTTCATGTAGAAAGCTCCTTTATTTGTTTCAACCGATTGCCGATTTTAGCTGCTGCAGCAGCCCACGGCTAAAAAAAATTTTGGCTAAGAGGTGACGTTTTCGCCTCTTAGCCAATAGCAGTGCGGTAAATCCGGCTCCCATGGGCGCCAAGCCGGGATTTACTGCACTGCTATTGGCTAAGAGGTGAAAACGTCACCTCTTAGCCAAAAAATTTTTTAGCCGTGGGCTGCTGTAGCAGCTAAAATCGGCAATCGGTTGAAACAAATAAAGGAGCTTTCTACATGAAGTATCTTATACTTCATGAATGAAAGTGCCCGTTATTTGTTTCAATAGTAAATCCTAGCGTTTATACAACACTAGGGTTTACTTTCACTTTAAGCTAAGTGTACCAAATAGGAAGCAAATACATATGCATTGTTCCTGAATACAACAGATGATACATTCACACAGATCAGTCATATTGAAAGATACAGCTTTGATGCATAGGTTTGTCAAGAAACTCAAAAATAGCGCATAGGCTTGCAGGTGTTTCACACTCATTTCCATTTCATGTTTACTAAGATGTCACATCCGCTCCCGGAATCGTTCATCTCACTGTCACATTACTGGATGTTCAATTTGCCGAGGATCAACTCATGGTTTAGCCAGTTTACAAGTCAAAAATGCAAATGTCAAAAACAGCTGAGCTATTTGATAAATACTAGCGGAGCACCAAGCCCAGAGGCAAATTTAATTTGAGGTCTATAACAGCAATAGTGCACCTCAGATTCAGACGAAATGTTCTAAATAAAGAGATGTAATTTCCCATATGATTCATTTTACATAGTTAGAAAAAGATTTGTAATGCATATTTAATATTTATTTTGCCTGCTATTCCTGTAATTTAACTCCAAATATTATAGTTTTTCCATTATCCCCAGAAAGGCTGGAGTGGATCCTACAGCATTTCTAAACAGACCCTGCAACATGTCTCGTAGTAATTGCTCGATCAGTGCAGTAACTTATTTATAAATGTCTGTAAACGACCACAATAAAGCAGATAAGATAAACATAACCCAAACTTTTACTGCAAAACAATGCATATTTTTCTTATAAAACTGAGTATAGTCTAATGGAAGGAGATTAAAGAGATATGAAACCCCAAAACATTATTTTGTGATTCAGAGCACTATCTGGAGCACTACACGGCAGGAAATAGCGCTGCCATTTAGTGCTCTTGCAAGTGGATAACATGATTGCAAAACTGCTGCCATATAGTGCTCCAGACACGTGCACGCTCCTGAGTTTACGTCCCTGCTTTTCATCAAAATATACTAAGGGAACAAATAAAATTTGATAGCAGAAGTAAATAAGAAAGTTGTTTAACCCCTTAAGGACAAGGCCATTTTTCTATTTCTTTCCCTAAAGGACCAGGGCTATTTTTACATTTCTGTTTGTGTTTAGCTGTAATTTTCCCCTTACTCATTTACTGCACCCACACATATTATATACCGTTTTTCTCGCCATTAAATGGACTTTCTAAAAATACCATTAATTTCATCATATCTTATCATTTACCATAATTTTTTTTTTATAAAATATGATGAAAAAAATGGGGGGGGGGGAACACACTTTTTCTAACTTTGACCCCCAAAATCTGTTGCACATCTACAACCACCAAAAAACACCCATGCTAAATAGTTTTTACATTTTGTCCTGAGTTTAGAAATACCCAATGTTTACATGTTCTTTGCTTTTTTTGCAAGTTGTCAAGGATAGTTACATTGTAACACTGATATCTGTCAGGAATCCCTGAATATCTCATGACACGTATAGATTTGTTTTTAGTAAACAACCCGAAGTATTGATCTTGGCCCATTTTGGTATATTTCATGCCACCATATAAAAAAATTGTTCACTTTTTCACAAACTTTAGTTTCTCACTGAAGTTATTTACAAACAGCTTGTGCAATTATGGCACAAATGGTTGTAAATGCTTCTCTGGGATCCCCTTTGTTCAGAAATAGCAGACATATATGGCTTTGGCATTGCTTTTTAGTAATTAGAAGGCCGCTAAATGACACTGCGCACCACATTTGTATTAAGCCCAGCAGTGAAGGGGTTAATTAGGTAGCTTGTAGGGTTAATTTTAGCTTTAGGGTAGTGTAGTAGACAACCCAAAGTATTGATCTAGGCCCATTTTGATATATTTCATGCCACCATTTCACTGCCAAATGCGATCAAATAAAAAAAATCGTTAACTTTTTCACTAACGTTGGGTTTCTCACTGAAATTATATACAAACAGCTTGTGCAATTATGGCACATATGGTTGTAAATACTTCTCTAGGATCCCCTTTGTTCAGAAATAGCAGACATATATCACTTTGGCATTACTTTTTGGTAGTTAGAAGGCCGCTAAATGGCGCTGCGCACCACACTTGTATTATGCCCAGCAGTGACGGGGGTTAATTAAGTAGCTTGTAGGGAGCTTGAAGGGTTAATTTTAGCTTTAGTGTAGAGATCAGCCTCCCACCTGACACATCACACCCCTGATCCCTCCCAAACAGCTCTCTCTTCCCTCCCCCACCCTACCATTGTCCCCGCCATCTTAAGTACTGGCAAAAAGTCTGCCAGTACTAAAATAAAAGGTTTTTTGTTTATAAAAAAAAAATCATATTCTGCTGTGTAGGATCCCCCCCCTTAGTCCGCAACCTCCCTGATCCCCCCAAAGAGCTCTCTAACCCTCCCCCACTAACTATTCCCCACCATTTTGGGTACTGGCAGCTGTCTGCCAGTACCCACTTTGCAATAAAATTTTATCTTATTTTTTATTTTTTTTAAACTCACTTTTTTTGTAGCTCCCCCCTCCATACCCTTCCACCTCCCTCTCCCTGATTGCTTTTTAAAAACAGAATTTATGTTTACCTGATAAATTACTTTCTCCAACGGTGTGTCCGGTCCACGGCGTCATCCTTACTTGTGGGATATTCTCTTCCCCAACAGGAAATGGCAAAGAGCCCAGCAAAGCTGGTCACATGATCCCTCCTAGGCTCCGCCTACCCCAGTCATTCGACCGACGTTAAGGAGGAATATTTGCATAGGAGAAACCATATGGTACCGTGGTGACTGTAGTTAAAGAAAATAAATTATCAGACCTGATTAAAAAAAAAAAAAAAACCAGGGCGGGCCGTGGACCTGACACACCGTTGGAGAAAACAGAATTTATGTTTACCTGATAAATTACTTTCTCCAACGGTGTGTCCGGTCCACGGCGTCATCCTTACTTGTGGGATATTCTCTTCCCCAACAGGAAATGGCAAAGAGCCCAGCAAAGCTGGTCACATGATCCCTCCTAGGCTCCGCCTACCCCAGTCATTCGACCGACGTTAAGGAGGAATATTTGCATAGGAGAAACCATATGTTACCGTGGTGACTGTAGTTAAAGAAAATCAATTATCAGACCTGATTAAAAAAACCAGGGCGGGCCGTGGACCGGACACACCGTTGGAGAAAGTAATTTATCAGGTAAACATAAATTCTGTTTTCTCCAACATAGGTGTGTCCGGTCCACGGCGTCATCCTTACTTGTGGGAACCAATACCAAAGCTTTAGGACACGGATGAAGGGAGGGAGCAAATCAGGTCACCTAAATGGAAGGCACCACGGCTTGCAAAACCTTTCTCCCAAAAATAGCCTCAGAAGAAGCAAAAGTATCAAATTTGTAAAATTTAGAAAAAGTGTGCAGTGAAGACCAAGTCGCTGCCTTACATATCTGATCAACAGAAGCCTCGTTCTTGAAGGCCCATGTGGAAGCCACAGCCCTAGTGGAGTGAGCTGTGATTCTTTCAGGAGGCTGCCGTCCGGCAGTCTCATAAGCCAATCGGATAATGCTTTCAATCCAGAAGGAGAGAGAGGTAGAAGTTGCTTTTTGACCTCTCCGTTTACCAGAATAAACAACAAACAAAGACAAAGTTTGTCTGAAATCCTTAGTAGCTGCTAAGTAAAATTTGAGAGCACGAACTACATCCAAGTTGTGCAACAAACGTTCCTTCTTTGAAACTGGATTAGGACACAAAGAAGGCACAACTATCTTCTGGTTAATGTTTTTGTTAGAAACAACTTTTGGAAGAAAACCAGGTTTAGTACGCAAAACCACCTTATCTGCATGGAACACCAGATAAGGAGAAGAACACTGCAGAGCAGATAATTCTGAAACTCTTCTAGCAGAAGAAATTGCAACCAAAAACAAAACTTTCCAAGATAATAACTTAATATCAACGGAATGTAAGGGTTCAAACGGAACCCCCTGAAGAACTGAAAGAACTAGGTTGAGACTCCAAGGAGGAGTCAAAATTTTGTAAACAGGCTTGATTCTAACCAGAGCCTGAACAAAGGCTAGAACATCTGGCACAGCTGCCAGCTTTTTGTGAAGTAACACAGACAAGGCAGAAATCTGTCCCATCAAGGAACTTGCAGATAATCCTTTTTCCAATCCTTCTCGAAGGAAGGATAGACTCTTAGGAATCTTAACCTTGTCCCAAGGGAATCCTGCAGATTCACACCAACAGATATACCAAATTATGTGGTAATTTTTCTGGTTACAGGCTTTCAGGCCTGAACAAGAGTATTAATAACAGAATCTGAGAACCCTCGCTTTGATAAGATCAAGCGTTCAATCTCCAAGCAGTCAGCTGGAGTGGGTCGAACGGACCTAGAACAAGAAGGTCTCTCAAAAGGTAGCTTCCATGGTGGAGCCGATGACATATTCACCAGATCTGCATACCAAGTCCTGCGTGGCCACGCAGGAGCTATCAAAATCACCGACGCCCTCTCCTGATTGATCCTGGCTACCAGCCTGGGGATGAGAGGAAAACGGCGGGAACACATAAGCTAGTTTGAAGGTCCAAGGTGCTACTAGTGCATCCACTAGAGCCGCCTTGGGATCCCTGGATCTGTACCCGTAGTAAGGAACTCTGAAGTTCTGACGAGAGGCCATCAGATCCATGTCTGGAATGCCCCACGGTTGAGTGACTTGGGCAAAGATTTCCGGATGGAGTTCCCACTCCCCCGGATGCAATGTCTGACGACTCAGAAAATCCGCTTCCCAATTTTCCACTCCTGGGATGTGGATAGCAGACAGGTGGCAGGAGTGAGACTCCGCCCATAGAATGATTTTGGTCACTTCTTCCATCGCTAGGGAACTCCTTGTTCCCCCCTGATGGTTGATGTATGAACTTGGCCCTCGCTAGCTGAGGCCAAGCTTTGAGAGCATTGAATATCGCTCTCAGTTCCAGAATATTTATCGGTAGAAGAGATTCTACCCGAGACCAAAGACCCTGAGCTTTCAGGGATCCCCAGACCGCGCCCCAGCCCATCAGACTGGCGTCGGTCGTGACAATGACCCACTCTGGTCTGCGGAAGGTCATCCCTTGTGACAGGTTGTCCAGGGACAGCCACCAATGGAATGAGTCTCTGGTCCTCTGATTTACTTGTATCTTCGGAGACAAGTCTGAATAGTCCCCATTCCACTGACTGAGCATGAACAGTTGTAATGGTCTTAGATGAATGCGCACAAAAGGAACTATGTCCATTGCCGCTACCATCAAACCTATCACTTCCATGCACTGCGCTATGGAAGGAAGAGGAACGGAATGAAGTATCCGACAAGAGTCTAGAAGTTTTGTTTTTCTGGCTTCTGTCAGAAAAATCCTCATTTCTAAGGAGTCTATTATAGTTCCCAAGAAGGGAACCCTCGTTGACGGAGATAGAGAACTCTTTTCCACGTTCACTTTCCATCCGTGAGATCTGAGAAAGGCCAGGACAATGTCCGTGTGAGCCTTTACTTGAGGAAGGGACGACGCTCGAATCAGAATGTCGTCCAAGTAAGGTACTACAGCAATGCCCCTTGGTCTTAGCACCGCCAGAAGGGACCCTAGTACCTATGAGAAAATCCTAGGAGCAGTGGCTAATCCGAAAGAAAATGCCACGAACTGGAAATGTTTGTCCAGGAATGCAAACCTTAGGAACCGATGATGTTCCTTGTGGATAGGAATATGTAGATACGCATCCTTGAAATCCACCTTGGTCATGAATTGACCTTCCTGGATGGAAGGAAGAAGTGTTCGAATGGTTTCCATCTTGAACGATGGAACCTTGAGAAACTTGTTCAAGATCTTGAGATCTAAGATTGGTCTGAACGTTCCCTCTTTTTTGGGAACTATGAACAGATTGGAGTAGAACCCCATCCCTTGTTCTCCTAATGGAACAGGATGAATCACTCCCATTTTTAGCAGGTCTTCTACCCAATGTAAGAATGCCTGTCTTCTTATGTGGTCTGAAGACAACTGAGACCTGTGGAACCTCCCCCTTGGAGGAAGCCCCTTGAACTCCAGAGAATAACCTTGGGAGACTATTTCTAGCGCCCAAGGATCCAGAACATCTCTTGCCCAAGCCTGAGCGAAGAGAGAGAGTCTGCCCCCCACCAGATCCGGTCCCGGATCGGGGGCCCGCATTTCATGCTGTCTTGGTAGCAGTGGCAGGTTTCCTGGCCTGCTTTCCTTTGTTCCAGCCTTGCATAGGTCTCCAGGCTGGATTGGCTTGAGAAGTATTACCTTCCTGCTTAGAGGACGTAGCCCTTGGGGCTGATCCGTTTCTGCGAAAGGGACGAAACTTAGGTTTATTTTTGGTCTTGAAAAGACCTATCCTGAGGAAGGGCGTGGCCCTTGCCCCCAGTGATATCAGAGATAATCTCTTTCAAGTCAGGGCCAAAGAGTGTTTTCCCCTTGAAAGGAATGTCAAGCAATTTGTTCTTGGAAGACGCATCCGCTGCCCAAGATTTTAACCAAAGCGCTCTGCGCCACAATAGCAAACCCAGAATTTTTTCGCCGCTAACCTAGCCAATTGCAAGGTGGCGTCTAGGGTGAAAGAATTAGCCAATTTAAGAGCACGAATTCTGTCCATAATCTCCTCATAAGAAGAAGAATTACTAATAATCGCCTTTCCTAGCTCATCAAACTAGAAACACGCGGCTGCAGTGACAGGGACAATGCATGCAATTGGTTGTAGAAGGGAACCTTGCTGAACAAACATCTTTAGCAGACCTTCTAATTTTTTATCCATAGGATCTTGGAAAGCACAACTATCTTCTATGGGTATAGTGGCGCGCTTGTGTAGAGTAGAAACCGCCCCCTCGACCTTGGGGACTGTCTGCCATCAGTCCTTTCTGGGGTCGACTATAGGAAAACAATTTTATAAATATGGGGGGAGGTACTAAAGGTATACCGGGCCTGTCCCATTCTTTACTAACAATGTACGCCACCCGCTTGGATATAGGAAAAGCTTCGGGGGGCCCCGGGGCCTCTAAGAACTTTTCCATTTTACATAGTGGTTCTGGAATGACCAGATAATCACAATCATCCAAATTGGATAACACCTCCTTAAGCAGAGCGCGGAGATGTTCCAACTTAAATTTAAAAGTAATCACATCAGGTTCAGCTTGTTGAGAAATGTTTCCTGAATCTGAAATTTCTCCCTCAGACAAAACCTCCCTGGCCCCCTCAGACTGGTGTAGGGGCCCTTCAGAAACCATATCATCAGCGTTCTCATGCTCTACAGAATTTTCTAAAACAGAGCAGTCGCGCTTTCGCTGATAAGTGGGCATATTGGCTAAAATGTTCTTGATAGAATTATCCATTACAGCCGTTAAATGTTGCATAGTAAGGAGTATTGGCGCACTAGATGTACTAGGGGCCTCCTGTATGGGCAAGACTGGTGTAGACGAAGGAGGGGATGATGCAATACCATGCTTACTCCCCTCACTTGAGGAATCATCTTGGGCATCATTTTTACTAAATTTTTTTTTTTTTATGACATAAAATACATATAGTTAAATGAGAAGGAACCTTGGTTTCCCCACAGTCAGAACACAATCTATCTGGTAGTTCAGACATGTTAAACAGGCATAAACTTGATAACAAAGCACAAAAAACGTTTTAAAATAAAACCGTTACTGTCACTTTAAATTTTAAACTAAACACACTTTATTACTGCAATTGCGAAAAAGTATGAAGGAATTGTTCAAAATTCACCAAAATTTCACCACAGTGTCTTAAAGCCTTAAAAGTATTGCACACCAAATTTGGAAGCTTTAACCCTTAAAATAACGGAACCGGAGCCGTTTTTATATTTAACCCCTTTACAGTCCCTGGAATCTGCTTTGCTGAGACCCAACCAAGCCCAAAGGGGAATACGATACCAAATGATGCCTTCAGAAAGACTTTTCTATGTATCAGAGCTCCACACACATGCAGCTGCATGCCATGCTGTCCTCAAAAACAAGTGCGCCATACCGGCGCGAAAATGAGGCTCTGACTATGATTAGGGAAAGCCCCTAAAGAATAAGGTGTCTAAAACAGTGCCTGCCGATATAATCATATCAAAATACCCAGAATAAATGATTCCTCAAGGCTAAATATGTGTTAATAATGAATCGATTTAGCCCAGAAAAAGTCTACAGTCTTAATAAGCCCTTGTGAAGCCCTTATTTACTATCTTAATAAACATGGCTTACCGGATCCCATAGGGAAAATGACAGCTTCCAGCATTACATCGTCTTGTTAGAATGTGTCATACCTCAAGCAGTAAGAGACTGCACACTGTTCCCCCAACTGAAGTTAATTGCTCTCAACAGTCCTGTGTGGAACAGCCATGGATTTTAGTTACGGTGCTAAAATCATTTTCCTCATACAAACAGAAATCTTCATCTCTTTTCTGTTTCTGAGTAAATAGTACATACCAGCACTATTTTAAAATAACAAACTCTTGATTGAATAATAAAAACTACAGTTAAACACTAAAAAACTCTAAGCCATCTCCGTGGAGATGTTGCCTGTACAACGGCAAAGAGAATGACTGGGGTAGGCGGAGCCTAGGAGGGATCATGTGACCAGCTTTGCTGGGCTCTTTGCCATTTCCTGTTGGGGAAGAGAATATCCCACAAGTAAGGATGACGCCGTGGACCGGACACACCTATGTTGGAGAAAGTAATTTATCAGGTAAACATAAATTCTGTTTTCTCCAACATAGGTGTGTCCGGTCCACGGCGTCATCCTTACTTGTGGGAACCAATACCAAAGCTTTAGGACACGGATGAAGGGAGGGAGCAAATCAGGTCACCTAAATGGAAGGCACCACGGCTTGCAAAACCTTTCTCCCAAAAATAGCCTCAGAAGAAGCAAAAGTATCAAACTTGTAAAATTTGGTAAAAGTGTGCAGTGAAGACCAAGTCGCTGCCCTACATATCTGATCAACAGAAGCCTCGTTCTTGAAGGCCCATGTGGAAGCCACAGCCCTAGTGGAATGAGCTGTGATTCTTTCGGGAGGCTGCCGTCCGGCAGTCTCGTAAGCCAATCTGATGATGCTTTTAATCCAAAAAGAGAGAGAGGTAGAAGTTGCTTTTTGACCTCTCCTTTTACCGGAATAAACAACAAACAAGGAAGATGTTTGTCTAAAATCCTTTGTAGCATCTAAATAGAATTTTAGAGCGCGAACAACATCCAAATTGTGCAACAGACGTTCCTTCTTTGAAACTGGTTTCGGACACAGAGAAGGTACGATAATCTCCTGGTTAATGTTTTTGTTAGAAACAACTTTTGGAAGAAAACCAGGTTTAGTACGTAAAACCACCTTATCTGCATGAAACACCAGATAAGGAGGAGAACACTGCAGAGCAGATAATTCTGAAACTCTTCTGGCAGAAGAAATTGCAACTAAAAACAAAACTTTCCAAGATAATAACTTAATATCAACGGAATGCAAGGGTTCAAACGGAACCCCCTGAAGAACTGAAAGAACTAAATTGAGACTCCAAGGAGGAGTCAAAGGTTTGTAAACAGGCTTAATTCTAACCAGAGCCTGAACAAAGGCTTGAACATCTGGCACAGCAGCCAGTTTTTTGTGAAGTAACACCGACAAGGCAGAAATCTGTCCCTTCAGGGAACTTGCAGATAAACCCTTTTCCAATCCTTCTTGAAGGAAGGATAGAATCCTAGGAATCTTAACCTTGTCCCAAGGGAATCCTTTAGATTCACACCAACAGATATATTTTTTCCAAATTTTGTGGTAAATCTTTCTAGTTACAGGCTTTCTGGCCTGAACAAGAGTATCGATAACAGAATCTGAGAACCCTCGCTTCGATAAAATCAAGCGTTCAATCTCCAAGCAGTCAGCTGGAGTGAAACCAGATTCGGATGTTCGAACGGACCCTGAACAAGAAGGTCTCGTCTCAAAGGTAGCTTCCAAGGTGGAGCCGATGACATATTCACCAGATCTGCATACCAAGTCCTGCGTGGCCACGCAGGAGCTATCAAGATCACCGACGCCCTCTCCTGATTGATCCTGGCTACCAGCCTGGGGATGAGAGGAAACGGCGGGAACACATAAGCTAGTTTGAAGGTCCAAGGTGCTACTAGTGCATCCACTAGAGCCGCCTTGGGATCCCTGGATCTGGACCCGTAGCAAGGAACCTTGAAGTTCTGACGAGAGGCCATCAGATCCATGTCTGGAATGCCCCACAGCTGAGTGACTTGGGCAAAGATTTCCGGATGGAGTTCCCACTCCCCCGGATGCAATGTCTGACGACTCAGAAAGTCCGCTTCCCAATTTTCCACTCCTGGGATGTGGATAGCAGACAGGTGGCAGGAGTGAGACTCCGCCCATAGAATGATTTTGGTCACTTCTTCCATCGCTAGGGAACTCCTTGTTCCCCCCTGATGGTTGATGTACGCAACAGTTGTCATGTTGTCTGATTGAAACCGTATGAACTTGGCCCCTAGCTGAGGCCAAGCCTTGAGAGCATTGAATATCGCTCTCAGTTCCAGAATGTTTATCGGTAGAAGAGATTCTTCCCGAGACCAAAGACCCTGAGCTTTCAGGGATCCCCAGACCGCGCCCCAGCCCATCAGACTGGCGTCGGTCGTGACAATGACCCACTCTGGTCTGCGGAATGTCATCCCTTGTGACAGGTTGTCCAGGGACAGCCACCAACGGAGTGAATCTCTGGTCCTCTGATTTACTTGTATCTTCGGAGACAAGTCTGTATAGTCCCCATTCCACTGACTGAGCATGCACAGTTGCAATGGTCTTAGATGAATGCGCGCAAAAGGAACTATGTCCATTGCCGCTACCATCAACCCGATCACTTCCATGCACTGAGCTATGGAAGGAAGAGGAACGGAATGAAGTATCCGACAAGAGTCTAGAAGTTTTGTTTTTCTGGCCTCTGTCAGAAAAATCCTCATTTCTAAGGAGTCTATTATTGTTCCCAAGAAGGGAACCCTTGTTGACGGGGATAGAGAACTCTTTTCCACGTTCACTTTCCATCCGTGAGATCTGAGAAAGGCCAGGACAATGTCCGTGTGAGCCTTTGCTTGAAGAAGGGACGACGCTTGAATCAGAATGTCGTCCAAGTAAGGTACTACAGCAATGCCCCTTGGTCTTAGCACAGCTAGAAGGGACCCTAGTACCTTGTGAAAATCCTTGGAGCAGTGGCCAATCCGAAAGGAAGCGCCACGAACTGGTAATGTTTGTCCAGGAATGCGAACCTTAGGAACCGATGATGTTCCTTGTGGATAGGAATATGTAGATACGCATCCTTTAAATCCACCGTGGTCATGAATTGACCTTCCTGGATGGAAGGAAGAATAGTTCGAATGGTTTCCATCTTGAACGATGGAACCTTGAGAAACTTGTTTAAGATCTTGAGATCTAAGATTGGTCTGAACGTTCCCTCTTTTTTGGGAACTATGAACAGATTGGAGTAGAACCCCATCCCTTGTTCTCTTAATGGAACAGGATGAATCACTCCCATTTTTAACAGGTCTTCTACACAATGTAAGAATGCCTGTCTTTTTATGTGGTCTGAAGACAACTGAGACCTGTGGAACCTCCCCCTTGGGGGAAGTCCCTTGAATTCCAGAAGATAACCTTGGGAGACTATTTCTAGCGCCCAAGGATCCAGAACATCTCTTGCCCAAGCCTGAGCGAAGAGAGAGAGTCTGCCCCCCACCAGATCCGGTCCCGGATCGGGGGCCAACATTTCATGCTGTCTTGGTAGCAGTGGCAGGTTTCTTGGCCTGCTTTCCCTTGTTCCAGCCTTGCATTGGTCTCCAAGCTGGCTTGGCTTGAGAAGTATTACCCTCTTGCTTAGAGGACGTAGCACCTTGGGCTGGTCCGTTTCTACGAAAGGGACGAAAATTAGGTTTATTTTTGGCCTTGAAAGGCCGATCCTGAGGAAGGGCGTGGCCCTTACCCCCAGTGATATCAGAGATAATCTCTTTCAAGTCAGGGCCAAACAGCGTTTTCCCCTTGAAAGGAATGTTAAGTAGCTTGTTCTTGGAAGACGCATCAGCCGACCAAGATTTCAACCAAAGCGCTCTGCGCGCCACAATAGCAAACCCAGAATTCTTAGCCGCTAACCTAGCCAATTGCAAAGTGGCGTCTAGGGTGAAAGAATTAGCCAATTTGAGAGCATTGATTCTGTCCATAATCTCCTCCAAAGGAGGAGAATCACTATCGACCGCCTTTATCAGATCATCAAACCAGAAACATGCGGCTGTAGCGACAGGGACAATGCATGAAATAGGTTGTAGAAGGTAACCTTGCTGAACAAACATCTTTTTAAGCAAACCTTCTATTTTTTTATCCATAGGATCTTTGAAAGCACAACTATCCTCTATGGGTATAGTGGTGCGTTTGTTTAAAGTGGAAACCGCTCCCTCGACCTTGGGGACTGTCTGCCATAAGTCCTTTCTGGGGTCGACCATAGGAAACAATTTTTTAAATATGGGGGTGAGGGACGAAAGGAATACCGGGCCTTTCCCATTCTTTATTAACAATGTCCGCCACCCGCTTGGGTATAGGAAAAGCTTCTGGGAGCCCCGGCACCTCTAGGAACTTGTCCATTTTACATAGTTTCTCTGGGATGACCAACTTGTCACAATCATCCAGAGTGGATAATACCTCCTTAAGCAGAATGCGGAGATGTTCCAACTTAAATTTAAATGCAATCACATCAGGTTCAGCCTGTTGAGAAATGTTCCCTGAATCAGTAATTTCTCCCTCAGACAAAACCTCCCTGGCCCCATCAGACTGGGTTAGGGGCCCTTCAGAAATATTATTATCAGCGTCGTCATGCTCTTCAGTATCTAAAACAGAGCAGCCGCGCTTACGCTGATAAGTGTTCATTTTGGCTAAAATGTTTTTGACAGAATTATCCATTACAGCCGTTAATTGTTGCATAGTAAGGAGTATTGGCGCGCTAGATGTACTAGGGGCCTCCTGAGTGGGCAAGACTCGTGTAGACGAAGGAGGGAATGATGCAGTACCATGCTTACTCCCCTCACTTGAGGAATCATCTTGGGCATCATTGTCATTTTCACATAAATCACATTTATTTAAATGAATAGGAATTCTGGCTTCCCCACATTCAGAACACAGTCTATCTGGTAGTTCAGACATGTTAAACAGGCATAAACTTGATAACAAAGTACAAAAAACGTTTTAAAATAAAACCGTTACTGTCACTTTAAATTTTAAACTGAACACACTTTATTACTGCAATTGCGAAAAAACATGAAGGAATTGTTCAAAATTCACCAAATTTTCACCACAGTGTCTTAAAGCCTTAAAAGTATTGCACACCAAATTTGGAAGCTTTAACCCATAAAATAACGGAACCGGAGCCGTTTTGAACTTTAACCCCTTTACAGTCCCTGGTATCTGCTTTGCTGAGACCCAACCAAGCCCAAAGGGGAATACGATACCAAATGACGCCTTCAGAAAGTCCTTTCTAAGTATCAGAGCTCCTCTCACATGCGACTGCATGCCATGCCTCTCAAAAACAAGTGCGCAACACCGGCGCGAAAATGAGGCTCTGCTTATGCTTTGGGAAAGCCCCTAAAGAATAAGGTGTTTAATACAGTGCCTGCCGATATCAATATATCAAAATACCCAGATAAAATGATTCCTCAAGGCTAAATATATGTTAATAATGAATCGATTTAGCCCAAATAAAGTCTACAGTCTTAATAAGCCCTTGTGAAGCCCTTATTTACGATCGTAATAAACATGGCTTACCGGATCCCATAGGGAAAATGACAGCTTCCAGCATTACATCGTCTTGTTAGAATGTGTCATACCTCAAGCAGCAAGAGACTGCACACTGTTCCCCCAACTGAAGTTAATTGCTCTCAACAGTCCTGTGTGGAACAGCCATGGATTTTAGTGATGGTTGCTAAAATCATTTTCCTCATACAAACAGAAATCTTCATCTCTTTTCTGTTTCTGAGTAAATAGTACATACCAGCACTATTTCAAAATAACAAACTCTTGATTGAATAATAAAAACTACAGTTAAACACTAAAAAACTCTAAGCCATCTCCGTGGAGATGTTGCCTGTACAACGGCAAAGAGAATGACTGGGGTAGGCGGAGCCTAGGAGGGATCATGTGACCAGCTTTGCTGGGCTCTTTGCCATTTCCTGTTGGGGAAGAGAATATCCCACAAGTAAGGATGACGCCGTGGACCGGACACACCTATGTTGGAGAAAGTATCCACCCTTCCTCTGCCACCCACCACCTTCTCCCAGCACTCTCTCCAAGCACTTTGATTTTTTATGTTGTGCTAGATAAGAGTGGCCCTCTCTGCATCGGTGTGCCAAAATACCTTAAAAGCGGCTGGAAGCGATCAGGATCACTTCCATCTGCTTGAAACCCTTAGCGACGTACAGGGTACATCGCTGGTCTTTAAAGACCAGTTTGGCATCGTTAAGGGGTTAAAATTACATGGTCTATCTGAATCATGAAAGAAATATTTTGCGTTTCTTGTCCCTTTAAAGGGACAGTAAACCTACGAAATAATGTTATATAATTCTGCACATAATGCAGAATTATTTAACAGCTTAGCGCCAAGTTTATAAATCAAACGATTGCAGATATATATTCCAAAAAGCAATTTTCCTGACCAACGCTCCTGGCTCTACTGAGCAGGTCTTAATTTAAGTAAGCGCATCGCGGGCACGATATCTAGTCACAGCCGGCCCTATTGCGCCATTTAACTGAATGTAGCTTGCTCCCGTTACCAGACTAGAGCGGGAGCAAGCTACATTCAGTTTAATGGCGCGATCGGGCCGGCTGTGAGAAGACAGCGTGTCCACGATGCGCTTACTCAAATTAAGACCTGCTCAGTAGAGCTAGGAAAATTGCTTTTTGGAATACAATATCTCTGCAATAGTTTTATTTATAAACTTGGCGCTAAGCTAACGTTATATAATTCTGCACTATGTGCAGAATTATATAACATTATTTTGTAGGTTTACTGTCCCTTTAAGTTTAATATAATTGCCATGGGTGAAATGTGCTTCTAGTATCTGCAGCTCCATATTGCACCTGTATAAACATCAGCTCTTCTTCCAAGACTTAAAGGGACAGTCTACTTGATTTTTTTTTTTTTATTGTTTAAAAAGATAGAGAACGCCTTAATTTTATTATTTGCACAATAAACATTGTTATATTAATATACTTCATAATCTCTAAACCTCTAAATCTCTGCCTGTTTCTAAGCCCCTGCAGACCACCTCAGTGGTCTCAGTGCATTTTATTAGCTCTTCACAGTCAGACAGTGCTAGTTCATGTGTGCCATATAGATACCACTGTGCTCACTCCTGTGCAGTTATTCATGAGTCAGCACTGATTGGCAAAAATTCAAGTCTGTAAATAGCATTGAGATAAGGGATCTGTCTGCAGAGGCTTAGATAAAAGGTAATCACATAGGTAAAAATGATATTAAAGAGACAGTAAACGTAAATAATGTTACATAAGTCTTCACTATGTGCAGAATTATGTAACATTATCCTAGCGACACCTTAATAAACAAGAGATTGAGAGATTTACCCACCCAAAGGTATACTTACCTTCTGTTCCTCGCCAGTCTCTTCTGATTTTTTTTTTCTTCTTCTCAAAAGCTCGTCCCGGCCGCACTGTCTAATCACAGCGAACCCGATCGCCCCACTGAACTGAATGTAGTGCGCTCCTGTGCTGTGTGAGGAACTTTTGAGAAGTAAAATTGCCTCACACAGCATCTCTTGTTTTTTTAAGGTGTTGCTAGGATAATGATACATAATTCTGAACATAGTGCAGAATTATGTAACATTGATTTTTACGTCCCTTTAATAAAATTGTGTTGGTTATGCAAAACTGGGGATTGGGTAATAAAATAACTCAATGATACTGTAAGGCAGGGTGATTTACTGTAAGGCCGGGTGATTTTACTGTAAGGCCGGGTGATTTTACTGTAAAACAAGGTGACTTACTGTAAGGCAGGGTGATTTTACTGTAAGGCCGGGTGATTTTACTGTAAAACAAGGTGACTTACTGTAAGGCCGGGTGATTTACTGTAAGGCCGGGTGATTTACTGTAAGGCCGGGTGATTTTACTGTAAGGCAGGGTGCTTTT